>NC_092270.1:2315284-2442784 GCF_036320965.1 Panulirus ornatus
GGCATCTACAAACTGTATAGAGTTACGCAAATGTCGGTGGGGAAAAGGTTGGGTTGCAACAGGTGGGTTGAAGCCCCCCCCCGGTGTATTCAGTGTATAGACACACCCTCATTACACGTATACTGACGGTGGAGGAACATACGATCAAGTTACACAGGTGGGCTGAGGGCCCCCCGTATTCATTACGTGTATACACAGAACGTTACTGGTTGCGTCAGCACCCATGTGTATGGACAGTGATATATGATCAGATTATCAGAGATTGGCTTAGAACCCCTTACCCGGTTCTCCATATTCAGTCTACATACACACACACACACATAAGGTGTGTCCATCAGGCTTGTGCTATCCTGTTTACTGTTGCTTCGTTCTTTTTCGCCTGGGCACAGAGCCATGTAGCTAATATGTTTATCTATTGTGTATTTAGCCTACTATTGGGGATCGAGTGCTACAAGGGATTGTAAACAGAACTCTGCATATGGGAGTTGCGGTGCTACTTGCGTTTAGGGCTACGATGTAAATAATTTCCTGGATACGATGGCTTTGACCTTTGGCTTGATTCTTGAAGGTCAGGTCGAGGTCAGGTCATCAGTCCAAGGGTCGTAACGTCGTGCCCAAGGGTCGTACCGTTGTGCTTAAGAAGTTCGAGGCTGAAGATATATAATTGCACTACGCGTGTTTAGTTGGAAAATCGAAAGTTTCCTGTGTAATCATTCTTCCTGAGTGGTTGACTTTAACAGCTTCATGTGTCGTGGTCCAAGCCATTCACAGCACAACTCAACAACACTGTACCTTCAGACATACCCATCTTTGCCTTACTAGACTCTAGACTGGCCTCTCGTTACACACGCTTCTCCTCATTGCCCACTGGACCTTAGCTTTCTTCTTCCATTCTGTGACTCACTTCAGTCCTCTCTGTCACGTCCACTCCTAGTAACTAGATAATCTGCTTCCTCCAGGTTATCCCAATTCAAACTTACCCTCAAACCAACTTTGTCTTGCCTCCAACCTGCACCTTACTAACCTTAGTTTTGTTATTCACATTTACTGGAACTTTCTCTTGTCACACTCTCCCACACTCTGTCACCAACTTCTGGAGTTCCCACCTCTGAAGTTGGCTAGTGGCCAAAGACGATGATAATGATGATGATAATAATAACGATAATCATAATAATAATAATGATAATAATAATAATAATGATAATAATAATAATAATATTAATAATAATAATGATAATAATGATGATGATGGCAGTAGTAACAGAAAGATGATAAGATACGATTAATCTGATTTTAGAAGAGCTACTTTGATATGATCATGTTGTCCAGTATCATATCAAACTCTTTATTTCATACAAACAATCGGTATTTACGTTCATTTACGAACTCGCACCATGTCTAGCGCGGTAAGTTTCCAGAAAATGGACAGGACGTTCACGTCTGGATACAATGTATGGTGAACATAACGTAAAACAGAAAAAAAAATGCAAAGCCCGATAATAGTGAATATACTCCGTGCATACCCGGGGCCAGCGTTCCACAAGGATCGAGATGTGTCGAATTTAGAACGTGACTTGTCATCATCCCTCGTTCACACACACACTCCGCTGCTGGCGTAGTGGCTGTGCCTCCAACGGAGGTCGAATTCTAACCATCGATCGTTCTGACCTAACAGTCAATGAAACTACTCTCACTGAAACTGTGAGGCAGGCAATGACTGTCCTCTCCTAAATATACGCCTCGTTGGTAACCGATAGACTGTCTCCTTACGTACTCGACAGAAGAGATATCGGGAGATGAAATCTCATGAACATTTGCGTGACTCGTGTCTCATCAGAAGGTGACAGTAACACTGACAAATCCGTAACACTGAAATCTCGTTCTCAATTGAAAGTTAGGTTAGGTTGTCTATCCTTGCCTTCGTATTCAGTGATGGGTTTCTGTACATTAATCCAACGTTTAACCAACATCTTCAGAGACCTGGGGACATTCGTAAGTTTATGCTGTTCGAATTCACAAACCGATGGTGTTAATGTAATGTAACACGAAGCTAAAATTTTCACAACACCCTCGATATATATATGAACAACACCACAACGTTATAAACCAGCACTAATATTAATAATGATAATAATAATAATAATAATAATAATAATAATAATAATAATAATAATAATAATAACAGTAATAATAATAATGATGATAATGATAATGATAATTTTTTTTTTATATACTTTGTATTTCATACTTGTATTATGATATTTCGATGATATCACCATCACGCTTTAAGGTTAATCGTCAAGTATTTTGTTTATCCTGTACACGTAAGAGAGACGTAGATCTGACATCGTACCTCGCGCCACCCGAGTGTCGTACAAACGACACCAGTCACCACTTAAGTGTTGGCTCTGCTGATGATAACCTGCCTTGCTCGCTCTCGATGTATCTGTTTTTATTCATGAAACGCTGACTTCCCTCCAGTGCCCAGTCAAAGAGGCACTTGTTTCCAGAGAAGGAGCGAAATATGAAAAGAAACAATAGATATGACGACGATAGATAAGAAATGAATGATAGATAAGATCGCAGTGGAACACAGGCAGACCAGGATTGGTTGGCCTCGTTCTGGTCTGAAGTGAACCCACGTAAGGTGGAACCACCCACGTGTAGAGCCAATCTCTCTCTCTCTCTCTCTCTCTCTCTCTCTCTCTCTCTCTCTCTCTCTCTCTCTCTCTCTCTCTCTCTCTCTCTCTCTCTCTCTCTCTCTCTCTCTCTCTCTCTCTCTCTTGAATAATTTCCACGAAGTCAGGGGAAGTATTTGGATGATGTAGGCAAAATTCAGGCTTTAGTGTACATATCTACATGTTGAATATATCTGCAGTCAACCTATCTGTTCATCCCAACTAGGAGATGGGCGATAAACAGGATATCTGGCTTAGGATATATATATACATACATACATACATACATATATATATATATATATATATATATATATATATATATATATATATATATATATATATATATATATATATATATATATATATATATATAGCGTAATTGATATAGTCTTGACTAGGGCGTTTGCATGCTCTGCCGTCTCAGATAACATAGAACATGTACAGCGCAGTGGTACTGGAACACATGATAATCTCTTTTTGTAAATGATCAAGAAAATGGGCACTGCCTTCTTAGATAAGCAATATCAGTAGTGTAACACTGATTGCCCTTTTTTATGAGACTCATAAAACTTGTCGTCTTATCTGCTGGTGGTTGTGGTGTTGGCCAGCCAGTGGCCAACACCAGGAGATGGTTGGCACGTACGACACTGACGTAGTCACGACACTGGCCTAAGCACCAAGTGTACTGTGTTGAATAACTGTACAGGGGTTGTGGTTGTTAATATGAATATTTTCATACTTATCATTCCTTACTTTTCATACTTTTACGTTTTCAGGATCTGATGATTTTATTTTATTTTTTTTTTTCAGTATAGTCGGTGCATTAGCCTCCATGCATTATAGGGTCGTAACAATGGATCTATATTAGAAAAAAAAGTTCACATCAATACACTGAATTCTTTTATGTAACTCAAGACTTTCATAATGAACTAATTACTTACCAGCAGATGAGGGGTTCCCTGGAGAATGTAGGGACTTCTTGTGATCTTGAGCAAAAGGTTTTTGATCGACTCGTCGGAGTTTTAATACTCTAGAAAATAAAAAAAAGATTTGGCACAGAATTTGCGTCAGACGAGGACAGAATATAACTTTTCGTCACGAATTTTTCCGATATTGTTTATAGAAGCTGTTGTGGTGAATGTGGTGAGGGCAGTCACGGTGCGTGGTGAGGGCTGTCAGGATGTGCGGTGTGTGTGGTGAGGGCAGACAGGGTGCTTGGTGAGGGCGGTCAGGGTGTGTGTGGCGAGGCAGTCAGGGTATGTGGTCAAGGGTGTGTGGTGAGGGTGTCAGGGTGCGGGCCCCACGTGGCCACCACCACAACGCACCTTCCCTCCCACTCAAAGTTCGTAGGGCGTCACACACTCGTCATAGGAAACCTTCACATGCCGGCCCTGACGTCCAGTGTGGAGTGCTTCGGGAGACGCAGGTGGAAGGGTGGAGGTGCGGCAGCGTGTGTGAGAGAGGGTTGAAGGTGCGACAGTGTGTGTGAGAGAGGGGTGGAGGCGTGGCAGTGTGAGGGTGGAAGCGCGGCAGCCTAGGGCCCCACGGAGCACCACGTCAGAGCAACAGGTCAGCTGCTGCACTACTGAGCTCTCGTCTCCCGCAAGGCCAGGCCTCGCTCAGGCCTCCCGTTCTCGGGGAGGGGGGGGCGCAAAGCTCGGTCTTCCTGGGAGCGATGGAAGGAGTCGGGAGGACCAAGCGTGTTGAGCGCCTCTTGATAGATGGTGGTCGAACGACCAAGGATGATCTTGCATGCCTTATTCTGTGCCTTTTTTTGTTAGCCACTTTTGTGTGGTGGATGGGGGAGGAACAGCGGGTTGAGTGGGGAGGCATGGGTGAGTTTCAGAGGCGAACTTGTGTAGATGTTCTTAAGTTCAGTTGTAGGGAAGGCCAAATGTCTCGAGTCGACCAAGACGTGTGGGGACGATACTACAGCATTTGATGATGGTACTGACGTGTTACTTCCAGCTTGGTTTATCGTCCAGAGTGACACCAAGAACCTTGGTCGTAGTCTTACAGTCTGGAGGAGTCTAGGGCCCTGTGAGACAGTAAAGGGAAGTGGGGGATTACGGTCTTCGTTTACTTAATGAAGTTGTTAGGGGTAGTCGAAGATTTGGAGGCCGTTAAAGGCGTTCTGGAGGTCGATGTGGAGTGGTGGGGCATTGTTAGGGAAGATTACACGTGTACCTTCTGTACGAAGAAAGGAGCAAGTGCTACAGCACGCGGTTAATGATGGAGGGCAATGTGGCTAGGGTGGGCAGCCAGTGCCGAACCATCCAACATTACCCACTGGGACTCTCCACAAGAGACGGTGACTTAGTTCCACGTCGTCAGCACAGTGTGCGGCCAAGCCTCGGTAATTGTCAGCTTCAGGGTGTTGCCGCAGTAATCATGAGCGACAGCATCTAATTCACACGCAGTCTTCTCTGTTCCTGTCGCTGCAGCAGCGGTCGTCGACCACCGGGTCAAACGGGAAGGAGACGCTGCACTAGAAACCTTCTCCGATGGTTGTCAACCTATACGTGATCAACGGGTTTTACTGGTCGTTCATGATTATCATATCACTCTACCGTTGGAGTAGGGGATTTTAATTCTAACTTACTGAATAGTCTTTAAGAGAAGTGAGTAGCACTTGAGACAGAGAGAGGGAGGGGAGAGGGGATTCTCAGAAGTTCCCTGGGCTATATATGCAGTGAGAGCGTGTGTGGCTCATAGTATTATCTTGATCACCCACAGACCATGTTCAAGACTTGCGATTAGTGGTTATAACTTGACTTGGACGGCCTCAATGGCCCTGCCAGTCGATAGACCCAAAGCCCAAATAACCAAACCGGTAACCAACCACCCAACCAACAATCTATCTAACCATCCAACCAACCAAACTTTCAATCAACCATCCAGCCAGTCAACCAACCAACCAACCAACCAACCAACCAACCAACCAACCGACCATCCAACCATCAAAGCGACCAAGTCAAAGGCCAAGCTCTCACAACCGAAGCATGAAGCCTGGGTTGATGATGGTGTGGTTGATGATACACCTCATTTGGTGTTCTCATCCACACCATGATCCTGGGTAAATGGCCTCCATCACAGCCTCGCTTGCTTCCAAATTGGGTCTTGAGTCCTGCGGTGCCCTCACGCGCCCCGGTCGCCTTGCAAATCCAATTTCTTCCCAAGTTGCCGATAAGAAAAGAGGCTCCAGGATGGGAGATGTTTATTCCCAAGACATTTTAGAAATGTTTATTTTTGTATATGTTTATATCTCTGCCAGAGGGTGATAACTGCCCCAGGAATGGATGGATGTCATAACAAGAGAGAGAGAGAGAGAGAGAGAGAGAGAGAGAGAGAGAGAGAGAGAGAGAGTCATATGAGTTGCCATATAGACTTTCATTTTGTTCCTTTCGGGGTGGGAGGTAAATTTGCAGAAGTGGTTGGTTCGTCTTGCCATTTACTGTCGCGGAAGATGTCGCTCTCCATCTCGACACGTATATATTCTTATCTAACGAGCCCGTTAAGACCCAGGTTGCTGGTGGTGGTGGTGAAGACTGAGGCAGAAGGTGATGGAGAAAGCATAAGGTAATGATGGGGAAGCTACAGACTCGTGGGAGTATAGGAGCAGTGTGCTTCCCTCCGCCACGCCCGCTTCATCACACGAACGTAACAAAACGAATAAAGAAATCACAATTGAAAACGGGATAAAGTTGCTCATCATTATTTTATAATGACGTGGGTGGGGCTGAGAGCGTTTCTTGTACGCAACACTGGCTGGAGTCAGTATTAACAAGACGTCAGTGTAACACTGCATGACAGTGTGAACGTATCGTCGTGCTGCAGGAAGGTCGTACCGTCATGCTGCAGGGATTAAGAACTGGGTTATCACCGGCGTGGGCTCTGGTCGAGGTGCAGCGCTTGGTCGACCAGACGCCCACTTTGCCCAGGGGAGGTAAGGCTGAGGGACTGCTGGTAGACGACCCTCCTCCTGAGGGGGCAGTGGTCGGTAGGAGTTCTTGGGTCTTACTTAGTTGGGGCGGGTGCCCTAATTAGCTGGGTCTGCGGCGTAGAAGGCGCTTAACTGCTCCACATCTGTCACTTTCCTGGGCCGCGTTCAGATCTGACGACGGACGCGATGATGGAAGAGAAACTGTGCGTTGGTGTGTGCAGACACGTGTGCGTATGATGATACACTCATACACCCCAGCTAGTATCACACTGTACACACTGTATTCATAACGTACATACATACATGCACTCATCCCGATACACCTATCCATGTGTATAGATTTATACGTACACACACACACACACACACACACACACACACACACACACACACACACACACACACACACACACACACACAAATATCCAATATTTACGTAGTAAACCGTCGAAAAACTAGTATTTCGTTTTCATACCATGAAAGGCTTAAGATTTACTCCCAGGTGTCATGTACTAGAAGGAGCAGTAAAAAAAAATATCTGAGGCTGGACTCCAGATAGCTGGGAGAAATGCCATGTGTCGGTGAAGTGAGGTGGAGGACACGTTACGTGAGGGACGAGAGTGCCTTTCCTCATTATCTGGACGGAGGTTATCTCGTCTACTTTCACAGAAGACAGAGCACCAGTCAGTCAGTATGTACGACGGAGTCTTCCCATAAGGCAAGATTAACGCGTAGTTAAGGAAGAGAGAGAGAGAGAGAGAGAGAGAGAGAGAGAGAGAGAGAGAGAGAGAGAGAGAGAGAGAGAGAGAGAGAGAGAGTGTATGTGTGTGGTAGGATATGAGCAGCAGCTGTAGACACCTTACATAAGTGTGGTTGTAAAACTCTTGACTTACAACAGTAGTACCCGATCGATCGGCTCCCCACACGTCGGTGGTGGGAGACCCCCATGACTGGGCGGTACACCCCCTTCAAATCTTCCTCCCTTTCCCTTGTTAGTGGGAAGGACAGCACCAGACACCAGCCCCATGTACTGCAGCCTTCTAAATTCGGAGCCCAGTGAGCTTGGATGAGACGAGAACCCATGCAAGAGCAAGTCGGAGATGTATTACAGTGGGAAGACCCGTAGCTCCCTTGTGGGGCGGACGAAGGGGCTTTGTTCTACCGCCTCTACCAGCAGGAGATGAAAACCTGGGAGCGACTGTGGCCAGGGTGTACTGGTCTCATGATGTAGTTGGATGTCGGTTTTAAACACTACGTTTTGTTATTCCTAGTTTTTCACTACACCCTTAAGTAGTGTTCTTCCTTTCCCTCTCTACACCCTTAAGTAATTCTCTCCCTCTTGATACCCTCAAGTAGTATTCCTCTTTTCCTTATGTACTCCCTCAAGCTGTATTCTTCTCCCTTAAGTGACAGTAAATAAAAGACCAGAATTAGTTGACGCCTCACCACATTGGTTACCCCTTATCTCGCGACGTAGAGATATGCTCGATGTGTCGTGCAGGGGAAGGCTAGCAAGTACAGACCTGATGTTAGAAAGAAAGAAAAAAGGGACAATGGATGACATGGTCTTCCCTTGAAACTCTTCAGTGGCCTGGACGGTATCGAGATGGGAGAGTTCTTTGTCGTCGGGAGGAACTGATCAACCAGCCTGAAGACACAGCAGAAAAGTAATCAGGAAGAGTAGTGGAAGAAACACTTCCACAGTGGCATGCTCGATGAATGAAGAAGTTAATCGAAGGATTGATTAAGGCCAGAGACTTATCATGAGGCTTAAGATGTCGTGTGCTATGCCATGACCTAAGGTTGATCCCTCCCTCTCATCAACCAACCTCTCTAGCTTTCAGAAAGCGTTGTTCCGCACACATCAACTCTGACTTACCCAGAGCACTAGTAGTTCCCAGGAGCAAAATGAGTCTTAAAAGTTTCCGGAAATTCTTTTTTTATATTCTTGCGCTTTGAGGCTTCGAACTCCAGTGAAGAAGTACCTTTGATCGTCCAGGAAAGTGCTCTTAAAGACAGCGTCCTTCGAGGGGGTCACTATTCACCCCCTGCCTTCATAACTCGTCTCCACTTTCTTTAATCCTCATCCACTTCGCTCCACTCCATTCCACTCTTCAGTTCCATCTTCCTGGGTTCGTGTGGCGCTACGTGTCTCGTACATCCTGTGTGGTGTCTTGCACCTCACTGATCTCTCACCTCTGCCTTGCCCCACTCCGTGGCCTCTCACTTCTGCCTTGCCTCTCTCTCCCTCGCCTCTCACCTTGGCTTCGCGTTCACCGCCACCCTGACATTTTCGTCCCCCCCTTCCCCGTCCCACACTTTCCCCACCTCCGCCTCGCACATGCTTCACTTCTCACTCTTGCTTCACCTCTCACTCACGCCTCACCTCATACTTGTATGTAAGATTTCTGAACTGTAGAAAATGTTTTAAAAAAAATCCATCAAAGACAATATGACTTTTCAATCATGGAAAATGTAAGACTTTTTCAATCACTGAAAATATTACTTTTTTTTCTTAATCAAAATGGGTCTCGCATTTCTCTCCTCACTGTCTCGCTCGAGGAAAAGGATCTTGTAATGGAAAACCTACGGGCGGGGGTAGTCTCAATCAGTTGGTAACAGGCCGTCCTTAACATTGACAATTTTATCTTTTTATCTGATAAGCGATGAATTTTATGACGGACGTGTGAAAATAAAGGACTTTCTGTAATGCGACGCTGCGGTGCATGATTGGCGCCAGCCGCTCCCCACCCGTTCTTTTGACGTGATCACACTATGCCTGATCTCTATCATTGGTTGCCTGATTATATGACGTCATTTCTGTGAATGTTTGTCATTGGCTGAGATTGAATGTAACTTCAGTTAACCTAACCTTGGCAAAGAAACGGATTAAATTCCCAGTTAGCACAGGGCAGGACCTGAGCTCCGGTCGCCACCTGAAATTCAAATCCCCAGCAAACATTAGCGAGTGCATGGACAATGCGGTACTCTAATTTGCAACGGAAATTAAATGAAATTGGTGTTTCCATTTGCAAATTGGGAACGAATGCATTCTGGTACCCAGTCTGCTCAATAACCAAGCCGATCAGTATGGTAATAACATGTTATTCTCATGTTAATGACCGATTCCAGATATTTTCGTCTGATACAACTGCCGTCCGGAGCTCTCTATATAAACATCACAGTGATAGACGACTTTTTCACAAGCGGTAATGGCCAAGCAAAATTGGATGTTTGTCCCCTTGTATAAAAACTTTGGCAGCAGTGTCAAAGTGGAACATATGTATGGTGAGTGCTGGGTTTAAGTAAATGTACCCGTCAGGCATGCAGCTGTATGGACAGTATTTTGTGAGGTTAGGTCAAATCATTAGCCATGGTCCAGTGCAATGTACAGTGTACTAATATCGGTCAGAATCCATCAAGAAATCAGTTCATAACGCTTGCACTGTTGCCAAAACCCATATCAAACGTGAAGTGAAGCTGATGAAACACTCACTTTGTGTGGGTAAAATTCAACGGGAGTTTGGTGAGTCGCTGGTGAGAAACTGCAAGTGTGAGATACTCCGTACACAGGGTGGACGAGCAAGGAAATCATGTCAGTCTCACCAAATTCACTCAGTGTTCGACTTCAGCATAGCTGATGATCGGATGTTGGGGTTGGGGTAGTTCCCGAGAATGTATAGTTTGACTAACTTTCAGTGTGACTTTCGGGTGGAAGAGACCAGTCTTTTCAAACCAGATGATTAAAATTCAACACGACCCAGCGAACCTGGTGATCGGTAATCAGAGTTTTGGTTTACTCACGGATGGGGATCTCCGCAGGAGTTATTTCTGTTAAAGTTCGATGGAAGTCCAGCTGGATTTGTCAGGGGGCCTGATTAGAAATTAAAGTTGGAAATATATATGTGTGTGTGTGATTACCTGTCTCTACAGTGTGAGGAGGGGTCTCTTCTTCTTAACTTTCTTTACTTACGCATTTCCCTAAATGTGCTGTGTGGACGTGGAAGGAGTTTATACAGTGTGTGCTTCTGTGCGTGTCTATGCCAACTTGTGATCCTTCTCTCCGTGTCATGCGTGTAAGTGTGCGTATATCCATCCGTTCATATATGTTTTTGTGTTGGTATGTCGTTTTGTACCCGCTTAAGTTTGTGACCTTACCAGCGTGCGGTTGTTTGTGTTCCTTGATATAACGGTAAACAATATATAATTGAAGTAAGTCTGCGGGTTCTGTCAGCCATGTTTACATAACCAGCGCAGCTGCAACTGGGTTGCCCCTCTCTCTAAGGCTGTCACTTAAGTGATAACTAAATATCATAAGGCCAACCAGATTCATCTGGTTATAAAACGTTTGATCACTAAATATAACTTCGAAACATCCTTTTGTGCTATTGTGCGACTGGTCTGTAAGGTTTGTTTGATCATTGAATAGCTTTACTGACTGTTGTAATATAACGATTAAAAATATTGCACCGTAACTTTTATATGAGAAAGTTTAGTGCTTTGACTATGATAATGAAGTCTTTAGGACCTTAACTTGTGTACAGTTGCATCACTGATAGTAACCGGATATAACAAAGAGCGAAATTCAGTCATTTACAAACGTGATAAAAGTCTGATGTCTAATTACACAGATTCAGGTATAACAGCTAAAAGCATAATGTAATGACAAGGAGCGTCCTGGCTGAGCCCGGGACTATATTTTCAACTTATTTCCCTTTTCTTAACTTTGTTTCATCAACAGCACCAGCCAGATATCACCCCCCCTCCCCTTCCAACACCTTCCATTGGCATACGTCACTTTCCTTTCAGGTTATGAAAAGAATATTCTCTTACTTCAGTTCAACCACACTACAGGACAATCTGTAGTACAGGACTGGGACTAAATGGTACGATAATTTTCTTGCTTTTTGATCGTGGATTTTCTCGTAAAGTTACGAATTTGTCTTCTCACACCCAGCTTGAGGGCGATATGATGAAAAAGAATACAGATTGTATGTAAAGGCCCAGGAACTGGACCGCCAATTGAATTACATGACAACGTACATCTCCACAAGATAATAAAGAGCTAGAATTTGGGACACAATAATTCTTGAATGTTGTATGGTCAGAAATCAGTGTTAATTCTGTGACTTTACAGCAGAGAAATACATAGTATAAGAATATAAATCAGAAATCAGTGTTAATTCGGTGACTTTACAGCAGAGAAATACATAGTATAAGAAAATAATCGTTATGGGTATCATCTTTGCACGATGAACAGTCCTCCTCCTATATCTGCTTTTCCTATACTTCCTTTTCTAATCCTTTGAATTTTTCCTTTCATTCTATTCCTTAACTTTCCAATTCTTACATCTGATCAATAACTAACTCTCAAAGTGTGGTGCTCATCTGCTCTGGGTAACAACCCGGTAAGGGATAACCCAGGAGACTTTTTTTTTGGATTTACAGACTTGAGGGGTAAACTTAGCCAAAATTCTGGGATACTTCGGGCATGATTTGTCATCGATATTACCTGCCATCATTTTTGGGAAAGTCTCACTACTTAGGGTTGCAGTACATACATAGTTTCTATTTTTTTTTTCATTTAATAATACTTCTGGAGAAAAATAGTACTGAATACCTGTTGTTTGCTACAGCATAAAAATGGGATCAACATGGTATGAACAATTTTCAGTTGACATAGAATTGTAAAAATGGTGATTCTTAAAGAAGGAATTCGTACTTCAACAGCTCTATCCTTTGTAGTTTCTTATTCTTCTGGGAATTTATTTTCCCTCTTATTCTTCTGGGATTTGATTTTCCCTCTAGCATGCCATTTACAGCTAACATAATAACATATTAGTATTAAACATAATTTGTTTACTTTGTTTACATGTTTATCCTCATTAGTAAGGTATGAATAAACCAAGGTCTCTTGCTCTCATCTGGTCTCTAGCTGTAATGAATAATACACTGAAACCAGATTCTACTACCCAAGGTCATTACCCTACATGTTACTCTGTAGTTTATCTTGAGTGCCTCATTTACCTGATTCACCCTACTAACAGCTCTTTGTCCATCATACACCACAATGATCCCATTAATTCTATCTAGTGCACACTTCTCACTTATTCATAACATCTACAATTTATCATATGAAAGTTCATTATGCTATCTAGTACTTACATTCGTATTATCCCTTATGCATCCATAAGTAACATTATACCAATTACTTCGTAAAAAAATAATGATAGGTCAAAAAGTCCCAATTTTATAGTTATCCCCTAAACACCCAGATAGGAGCTGGTTCTTCTTTCAGAATAATTCACTTTCAACTAGCTACTGTTAAAAAGAATTGCGAAGTTTAAGTTTTACAGTATATCTCAGAACATTACATATTGTCTATCTGTCTATATCTCTGATGCCCGTTCCCTCCAGTAACTGCCATCAAGGGGATGGCCAGGGTAAAAAGGGTCTCTACTTCTCCCTGTCCATACATGCCTCCTTCGCATGCATTCTACTATTTCTCTCCATCCAGTACTTTTCCACTCTATTTCCTTTAGTCACAATACATAATGACGATAATGAAACCTTAAACTTAATGGACTGAAAGCCCCAGTGGGCCATTTTAAGTTTACAGAGGTGTGAAGGTCAACTTCTGTGTACATACATATGTTGCGAGAAGGTTAACATTCATGTTACAATATTATACAGGGTATACCAGTGTGTGCTTTTTCATCATGATATATAACATAAATTTTCAGTCTTTGTACAACAGTTACAAGAAGTAATTTCTTATATATTTCATATGGCCATTAAATGGAAAAACCTAATAAAGAAGTCTTAGAACAAGAAACTCCTATCAACATTAATTCATTTAGGTTCCACTTTCCAGTGGATTATATATCCTTAAAAAATATATACAAAAATAATCTTCATGTATGTTGAAACTATTCATGTATTTTCTATCAAGGATGGTGTATCCAGTAATGAAATAACTGAAATATGATACTATTTAATGGACACCTCATTTTTCTATCAAATGGTTCATGAAAAATCCTAAAAAAATACAAATAATCTGGCTTCTTAAGGTAAAGGTTCAACTACCAGTCCACTACACATCTTTATTCTTTTAAACCCCAAGGACCTCTTTTTCTAGAGTTCTTGCAGCTTCAAGGCTGCACTACAATCAGTAGCAGGGGAATGATGGACTCCTTTGGAGTGAGAAAATCTTCAACAAGATTGATCTCCAGCGTTACAACCTTGCCAAAGGTGACTTTTCACTTACAACGTAACCACAAGCACTCAACTTGGTAACATCTGGTACATCTCCACATAACCAGAAATGGTGAAACACTTCCTCATCAAAATCAGATCATGCCACAGGCAATCTACATCAAAGAATATTCATAAGGCATATGTACACATACATGTCAATCATACAAACCCTTTATTATGGCTCAACTGTAAAAGTTATGCAAAAATAGCAAAATTAACTGTGCACTGTCGGTGAGATTTAGACTGCCACAGTTAGAAGATTAACCATTTTAATTACAAAAGTTGAAGCATTCCCTTAAAATCAGATCATGTCACATGTGATTCACATCAAAGTCTTCACAAGTTGATCACATAAACCCTCTCTTATGGCTCGGTAATAAGGATTAGACTAATTACTATAAAATGTGACTGTGTACTGTGCAAGTGATTTCTTTGACTCTGCTACAATTGGAAGGTTAACCACCCTGATGCTGGATTACTGTCATAAAAAGGGAAAAATTTCTCCATATACCATACAATAAATCATCCAAGCTCTGGTAGTGTAAGTTGATCCTTACTCTTTGAATTGTACACTAAGCAGCTTCAGATTCCCATACTTTTAAGATGGTAAATAACTTTCTCAGTGCGAGTGAATTTCTCATTTTTTGCAGCTAAATTCACATCACAGTCTTATCTAACAGAATGACTTACAACAGGCATTGCAGTTTCTTACTTTCCTTATTGGTCTCCTCTCATTTCTTATGTTTATTATACCCATTCTGTTTCTTAGTAACCTCATTTGCAGAAATCACAATTATTCTTTTTAATCATTCATTTATGTAGCTTTACTTCATACAGTGCAATTGGATAAGGACATCATTATATATGTTACTTAAACTAATACTTAAAACTCTTAAAGAACTATTTTGAGTAGTGATAAAATACACAAAGGTGTGAACATGGTTAATATATACAAGAGTCGTATATATAGTCTGAGTGTATGAGGTCTTAGAATTATCTTTAACTCCTTAAGAAGGAGTTAAAGATTTTTCTATTTGTAAATGCAGCTTAACATTGATGGCCTGAATGACCCTGCCAGTTTATATGCCTATAGCCCAAACAAATACTAACCATTTATTAACTTTAAGTATTGGGAGCCACCCTGCCAAACAGACAATGTAAAAATGACAAAAAAATTAGAAAAGGATTTCACTTATTTAACTGTCCTGGGATCACTACTCTCATCTTCTACTAGAATAACGTACTGACAATCATTATTACTCAAGTCATCAAGAGTTTCAAGAACAATCTCTCCTGATGATGACCAAGGTGGTTCCTGACCTGACACATGATAGACAACTTCATCTTCTTTAAGCTCAGTAACTGGTGGCATAAAAACTATAGTATCTTTAGGCTCTATAGTGTCTTCATTTTCTGTATAAGTTACAGTGTTAGATGGGGATACAGGTGACATGTCTGGATGTACATTTTTCTTATTCAAAACACTTAAATGCTTGCTGGTTATTTCAGTAGATAACTCTTGTAATCTGTCTGTGGCATCTTTACAGGTTTGAATATCAATACCAGTTTCAGTTCTACTAAGAGCTATGGCTATATTGGATCCTAATTTACTTAACAGTGTCTTATCTTTTGAATTGATTGTCAAACTGCTACTCCTTTTAGTTTTCTGCTCAACAATTTTGGTGATTCCCTGACACTCAGATTCTCTTCCCACTTTCTCTGCTCTGCAAAGGATTAAGATGACATTAATAAAATGTTTTATGCATTCATATTCTAAAAATACTATACAAGCACATGCTGTTGGAAAATGGATATTGAGCATTGCCATCAATATATTTTCAAACGTGATACATGGCTAAGGTTTATTGTGGGCACAAGCATATGATGCTCAAAGAATTGGTTCAAACATTTGGTTCATGGGGAACCAATTGTGAATGAAAACTGTGAATGAAAATATCTGGTTTGATGGGGGGGGGAGTTAAACAATAATAGATGGGTACCTACCTACGAGTACCTATGACGAGATTTTGCCACGATGCCAGGGCTAACACGTGGTACTTTCCACAATGCTTGCTTGTTGTACTATTCTAACCTACCTACAAGTAACTTTAGCAAGATTTTGCCACAATGCCTGGACTAGCACTTATCACAACGCTTGCTTATTGTACTATTCAATTTGTCTTGACCGCTAACCTATAAGTCATCTCAAATCATGCTTATTATACGATACTTTTTTTCTCATTGGCTATTCTTCTCATGTAATTGTCTGTTCTAGGATCATATGTTATTGTCTTCAACCAAGGGTCATTCTTTTGAATGTTTCTGTAGTCACTCCTGGTATGGCATTGAATAACTGTTCCAGCTTCCATGCTGGTCATTCATATATTTTTCTCAGGTACCTTTTCATTACATGTCCATGAATTACATTTGAATTAAGGATTCTGTATCTACTAATACAGTTCCTTAAGGGACACCTAAAGGCTAACACTGTTCCTTATGGTACATCCAAAAGGTCAATATAGTCAGATGTCTTTCCATTAGCAAATCCTTTGAAATTGCTTTGGGTAAGAAATTCTTTGATCTTTTTCCTATTTTCTTCTTAAATAGCAATTCTTTTTACTTTCTTTAACAGTGCTCCATAATTAGATTTGTCAAATACTTTTGCAAAATCTGGAAAAACAGGGTCCATTCTTCTCCCTCATTAGTATGTCATAGACAGCAATGTGGTGACCTAATAGTTGCATCTGTGCTTTTATCTATTACAAAGCAATGCTGGTTTTCATTTATGATTTTGTTGTTAGTAAGATGCACCATTATGCATTTCTTCTTTACTCTTTGAAATACTTTAATTATATGTGATGTCAAACTGACTAGTCTGTGTTGCTTTGGAATGTCTGGATCCTTCTTTGAGTAACAGTGTTATATGGTTGAAGTTGATGGTAAGGGGACAGTGATGCTGTTACTTGATTTTTCATTTGAAAATTTTCTAAAAAAAAAAACAAATAACTAAAAGATACTAACAAGAAATATGCATCACATGAAACACATCCATGTAATCATGGTCAGACAAAAAAAATGAAAAAAATATATCAGACAAAGCAAAGTGACTTCAGTGTCAACTCCCTCCACTATCACTCCAAACTGTGATGTCTCATTGCTTGTGCAGCAGTTGACAATAAACAACTGAAAATATCAAAATATGCTTTAAACAACTAAAAATATTACAGTATACTTTAAGCATTAATGTATAAAGCTTGTGTCTATCTGTGAGACTTGAGTGCAAGTACTGGGACCAGAGTGGGGCCCTAAAATATAGCTCCCCTTATACTAATATTTTTGTAGTGCATTCGCTAAAGTAAAGGACAACTTTACAATAATTCCAAGAACTTACTTAGTGGTTTTTGCATTGCTGGGTACAATTTTGGTCTCCTCCCTATGTGTGACACAAATTTCCTTATGCCGTTCTAATGCACCCTCGGCAGAAAACAGTAACTTGCATTTTGAGCATTTATGCTGTGCCAATCCATGAAGCTGGAAGGGAAAATGTATATAATAACAGTTCATTTTAACCAAAGTAAGAGAAGTAGCATATTTTCATTAACATGTATTTCAATTATTTCCAAACCTATACCTCTGTAAAATAATGTATCTATATGAATTAAGTACTGAATTGTCTCAGATATTAGTAACGCCCATGAAAGACAGCTTGGTTTTCAGCTCAACAGGAGAGTACAGAATGGCCTTAGAAATGCATTATTTTTTTCATGTGCAAACTCTCTCTCTCTCTCTCTCTCTCTCTCTCTCTCTCTCTCTCTCTCTCTCTCTCTCTCTCTCTCTCAGTCCAAGATGAGACCAAAAATTGATAATTATGTAGTCATGGGGCAGCTCGGAGGAATAGTCTTATAAATCAAGGAAGGCATGCAGAAAGCATTTCCCACTAGCCCTGCCATTCTAATTGAATCTTGTCGTAGGTACTTAAAAGTTAGTACAAAAAGGTGCTCTTGTTTTTTTAGATTATGACTAAACGATTCCCAGTTTAGGGAAAGACATTTTACCTTCCTAGCTCGCCTATCCTATGTATACAAATTACATAAACTTATATTGCTTATCTTTTTTTCCTTCTAATTTACAACACTCAACAGGATCCAAATGAAAAAGAAACTGCAGGAGTTAAAACATTCAAAGATGCTGGAGATCACATAAAAGCACAATTAAAGAATTATACTATCAAGTGAAGTAATAAGTGGTGTGATGGTGATAACTTTCATGAAAAGACATAGAAGACTAGTTTTGAAAATTTTCAATGTACATAAAGTATGTTGTACAAAATTACATCCTGCTGTTCTGCATGGTCACCAAGAAAGAAGCTGAAATCAATAAGCTGGGGGGTATTTACAAACATTTTGACATGTAAAACTGAAGGAATGGAACATGAAATGTTATGAAATCATTTATAGGAACTTTTGATCTATATAATTCAAAAAAGTAGAGAAAGATATACTGTAAAACATGAATGGCAACATGTGAAAGTAAAGAAAACCATCCTATGAGCAAAAATTTCTTAGACTGGAAGGTAAAGCTTAAACCTGCAACAGTTTCCTATATATTCTTGAAAAGGTACCAAAGAAAAATATTAGTGAGCAAGGCATAAAAAAAGATGAAGAAACTTTCAAATATTTTGCTCATAAAAAATTAGACTTGTAAAAGGAGTGAATACTGACATCTCAAAAGAAGACTGGATAATTGGCTTAAGTGTAAAAATTATAAATAAACCTTAATGTGAGTCCTGAGCCTCAACAAAGGAGAAAACTATGCTCATAGCATATACATATATCATTAGAATAACATACCTTACGCATATGGTAGGTATAACTAGAGTGAAATCTCCAACGTTTATTACATCTGGAACAGTGATATAAGGCTTTCTTCTGGTGGTGTACTCGCTTGTGCAGTGTCAGGTTTGACATGCAACTAAATATTTTTTTACATTCAGTGCACGTGTATCCTTTATGTGCCCTCAAGTGCTCAGCCAGCAAGGAGGTATGTGGGAAGGTACGACCACATTTTGGACATTGATGAGTCCCATGAGACAGGCCATGTACTTGAGCCTGATGCCGCTCAAGAGCCTCTTTCCTGCTGAAGCTCCTACCACATTGATCACAAAGACACCCCTAAAAAATGTATATATGTATCTATACAGGAATAAAAGGATTCAGTAAAGGCATAAATTTGGAAAAATTAAACACTTCCAAAAGCTATGACTTAATCTGTAAAAAGAAATCATGTTACCATGCACAGAAGTGCAAATAAAGGTGGCAATACTGAAGGCAGAGCATTAGAAAAGATAGTTCTGAAGAATAATGAATATCTGCAGAGCTTATAACTTATAAAACTGGACATAAAAATGAATTGACATAAAAATGAATTTTTACAGCAATGGCAAATATGGAAAGCTGATCCCTGAGTACATTATCATTCCAATGCATTGTGTAAGTGTGAGACTTGGTTAACCATACCCCCCACACAATATCAGTATCCATAAACAGAGAAAATCAGTGTCATTTTCAGACAGACTAAAAAATTAAGGTAATGCAAGATAGGGAATTTATAAGGAGAGTGTGCAATAGCATGGTAAAATTTTTACAGCAATGGCAGATATGGAAAGCTGATCCCTTAGTACATATTCCAATGCATTGTGCAAGTGTGAGACTTGGTTAACCATACCCCCCACACAATATCAGTATCCACAAACAGAGAAAATCTGTGTCATTTTCAGACAGACTAAAAAATTAAGGTAATGCAAAATAGGGAATTTATAAGGAGAGTGTACAATAGCATGGTAAAAGGGATGGGTGTGAGAGGAAGATACCTTGTGACATTAGGAAACAGAGTGAAAGAATTCTGGAGGAAGAGAAATGGAGGAACAATGCCTGGAATGGTGTACTGAGTGAGGTATGTAAGGTTAGGGATAAGTGGTGACTCTTGCTGAGGGAATGTCCATTAGATAGACAGATAAATAGCATCCTCTTTTTCTGTAAAAAATAAACAGACACCTGGCTTCAGATGACAAGTCCTATTAAAGCAAGAGGCCTGAAAACAGTCTCACTGAGTATTTTGCGAGGTCTCTAAAGGTCTCACATGGCGCTAGAGGAATTTAAGCCTCAAAAAAATTCATAAGGGTAATAAACTTACCCTGCTATTAAAAGAGTATACATAACAGATCTGAACAATGGTGTAACAGCACTAGCTTCCAAATTTTTTTTTAATTTAAATATATTCAGTATCCAGGAAATATGTGCCCAGGAAAAGAAATGTTATTCTTTTTCCATCTTATTTTTTATTCACGTGCCCACCCTTGCACTTAAAGGTAATAAAATCATTAAGGTAAAAGATTCAGAAAGAATTACACTGATATGTTTCTATAAATCCATAAATCTTAAAATTTTGATTCACTGTTGCCCACCAAGATTACAGGCTGCAGGCTATGACTTTTGGCATAAATACATCACATAGGATATTTGAAAATTTTGTGGATGTGGTTATAACCTGTCTAAGGAGATAGAGATTAAAGTCTTTCCTTATTTGGACAACTGCCTTGTTTGGCACCCTATCTTCTGAGATGTTGGCAGCTCAAAAGATGGTCCAAAAGGGGGTAAATAAGTTTGGCTGTATGTTGACTGAGAGAAGTCTATGCTGCTTTTCTCCCAGAAAGTAAAATGGTTAGGTTGGGTTTAGGATACATGAAATCACTCCTTGTTCCTACACTGAAAACTTCAGGCTATAGCTCAGGAAAATATACAGGCAAAAAGTTGGAACATATTGTTGGGCTTCACAGCTGAAACAAGAATCTTGTTGAAACAAGTATGTACTTAGTTAAGGTCTTAGGCATTAATCAGGAAACAAGTTAAAGAGGTTATCCTTCACACTAAGCTAAGGGACAAAGTAAAATGTTGGCTAAAACCACAGTTGTTGAGTGGATCACAGCTTTATAATCTGAACAATTTATTTGAGTCTCTAAGAAAGGAGATAAGGTTTCACTACATAAACAAGGCTAAGGCAATAAAAGGTATGGTATCATCCTTTGAATTTGGCCCATATCAATGTAAAGGAATTAGTGGGAATGTAAGATGCCTTCAATCATGCAAGGCTGCAGAGAGGTGCATCAATAAATCCATCTTCACAACATATCAGGGAAGGAAACCATGTATAAGAGAAGAGAGAGAGAAGTGGAGAAACTAAAAGAAGAAAGTTCTCTACAAACAATGCTTCAAAAACTTAACCAGAATCCCACACCAAAATTGAAATGAGCTGGGTTATGTGATCTATTTTAATAAATACTTTCATCTTGAAAAATAAATAGATTACATCTTCAGTATCTGTATGAATTAAGCACATCTTATTAGTCTTCAAATCTTCAAAGCAAAAACAAAACGGGATCACTATTCACATGAAAATTCTGTTGATCAAACGCTTATAATCCATCTACTCGTACCTTTTTGATGACTGCTGGCCCTTCATGAAATGACTTCAAATGTCTTGGTAAATAGGCTGCACTGGGAAGTTTAATCTGTAAGAAAGTATACATTAACATGTAATATCCACTACTACAAATATGGAGATTACCTCCACTTACATTAATGTCAAAATGGTAACTATTTCATAATTTGTAAACTAACAAATGTAGAATGGAAGAAATGAACTTAATAAATGTGATGCTAATATACTCCCTTAATATGTTCATACTATAGATGGGCAGCTTGATACACTGCACATAACTTCTATAACATATGTATCCATCTATCTATATCTCTGATGCCTGTTCCCTCTAGTAACTCCCATCACGGGGGTGGCCATAGCAAAAGAGAAATAAGCTTGATCATACATAATGTGCAAATATTTTTGAAGTGAACTCACTTATCCCTACTTTCACGCAGCTGTGTCATGATCCACTGGGTTTTCCTGGGATGAATAATGCTTGATTAATCATGCCACAGTCAAACTTAATGTATATAAAATCACAGCTACAATGTCTCCTGAGGGCTTTCGAAAAAATCCACTTAAGAATTATGCTGTAAACACTGACTAATTCATTACTTCCTCATAAAACAATTTGACATCACTTCATTGAGACATCTCCCACTCATCTGTCAAGCATGCCAATCTTGCAAAAGAAACAGTCAGGCAAGGTGGTTAGTTGTACTATGATTAAGGCTTAACTTTTTTTGCATTAGCTAGTTTGCTATAGTGTAGTTCATTGGATATCAGGGCCTTGACGTCTTACATATGAAATTATGATTCAGTTTTATACTGTAGTTCATTGGATATCATGGTTTTGACGTCTCACATATAAAATTATGGTAAAAGTCAATCCGTTGACATGGACAATACAAGTCTCTCTTGTTGGTCACTCAAGGAATAAACAAATTTGCCCCTGTAGGTTCAGCATGAGTGATTTGGAGGCGAGATGTGTGGGTACTGAAAAGGTCAACATAGAAAGGATCATAGCCTTTATCTGCCATAATTTTTTATGTCTCTGGTAAATGCCAGATTCTGGCATTCCTGATTTACCTCCCATTTACCCACACTCTCAGCATATCTTGCTCTAAGACCCGGCATTTACTTCCCTCACCATCGAAACAATAACATATCCTTGACATAGATTAGCCCCAACAAGAGCCATTCACCCATTATCCAAAACTCTATCTTTCTATATCTCTGATTCGTATTCCCTCCAGGAACTCCCTCAGGGAGGTAACCACAGCAAAAGGGTATCCATAACAGGTGAACTCCAGTGCTGCTTCTTAGCCTTTAGTGCCTCACCCTTATCAGCCCACTGGCATGGGGCAACTTGTACATATATGACTTACTTTCCCAGTTAAAAGTCCTCCCTGCAACTAGTAACATTCTATTTACATAAATGCCACTTACAATTCATTTTCTTTCTCCAAACATTTTTCACACAAATTCTTTGAGCTAACACTTGTTCCACTCACCTTCTACTTTTGAAGCCATACTGCTCTTCCCAAGTCAGACACTCTGTACAAGCCTCCAACCTGTAAATCACCAGTCTCCTATACACCTTACCAGGCACACTCAATAAATTTATACCTCTATAATTTGAGGATTCACTTCTCAAATTCACTTTTTTTTTTTGGTCCTCTTCTAGCAGTCCTTAGGTACCCCATTATCTGAATAACCTATCAACAACACTCCCTCTCTATTTGTTGAGAAACCGAAGAATGAAATAGTAGCAGATTGAACAATGGGAAATGAAGTGAGTGACAAGGAAGAAGAAGGAACTAAGGTCTAGGGTGCGATGAAGTGTTTGCAAGGAAAAGTCGCAGTCCACTGTGACAGAGACTGGAACCCTTGAAGGCATAGTAATCCCACTGTTGTTGGATGGATGCAAGTCTTCGGCCCTGAACACAAAAAGAATAGAAAACAGAGGAAGTTTTGGATATGAAATGCCCGAAGCCAATGAGTGGTATGAGACAGGTTAATCATTCAATGTATGACAGCATCAGAATTTGTGTCAGTATGCACTATCTGATTGAGAGAGTGAACCAGAGTGTACTGAAATGAGTTGATCTTGTGGAGAAAACAAGTGATAACTGAAAGACTATTATGATCTAAGTCTCCAAATTGGAGGGAGCAAGGGGAAGGTGGGGAGACAGAGATGGAGATGAGTGGTGTGGTTTGAACATTCAGGTGATTGGAGTGTCATGTATTGTGTGTGTGTGCGTGTGCTGTCAGTGGCCTTAACCATGGTATATTGAATGATGCCGGAGTTTTAACTGGACGATTTCAGTACATTATACCTGATACTCATAAAACTTAAAATAAAGCTTCCTTCTTGTGTGCTAATGTTACCACAGACATCTTCATGTAACACACTATATCCTAAATCTGTAGACTAAAAGCATGCAAAATGTACAAAAATAAACCCATCCCAGCAGACTAACTGAATGATGATAAGACTGTTAATGCAAGTAATGCAACTGCTTGCAGTGTTTGAAATTAAAACATTTATGAAAGAAGTGAAAGCTCATCAAGATTATTAAAACTTAACATAATTAGCAAACAAGTTTAGTGGTTGGAACAGACAGAAAACAGAATAATTTTGTTAAAAAACAAAAATATAAAATTGGAAAACAGCAATCTCTAAAAGGCAGCATCAGGTCTGAGAGCATAAGGGGGACCCCCATGTGAGTGACTACAAAGTGAAAGTGGTCAAAAGAGTAAACCATCAATGGAAAATATTGTGATCTTTTAATTTTTTCATAAGTAAACCATTCCAACCAAATCAACCACCTCCATGAAGCATCTAAGTACTGGAGAAAAGGAAAAAAGGCATGTTTTAGATATAGCATAGAGACTAAACAAACAAAGGTCCTTACCAGACAAATGTGACAGCTCACAGGCATATTTTTGTAGCAAGAATCAATATGTTTTATGTAATCCCTTCTTACAGCAAACACATTTTGGCATCCTTTGCATGTATATGAAATATTTGCTTTTTTCTTCTTTTTAAAGCAATCATGAGTAATGTACTTTTTCTTTGAAGTAAAGTCTCTTTTACATAAATTACAATTAATCTGAGTTTTGTTAGGAGTTACTGTAATGTCACATTCTCTTAAAAATATTCCACTATCATTTGGCAATCCTACATCAAAAATTTGAGAATTTTCTGTATAATATTCATAATCCTTCATTTTCTTTGCTATCTTCCTTCTTTTTGGTGAAAAGTTTTGTAAACTGTCTAAAGTCATTTCTCTTATCAATTTTTCTTGAACCCTATTAGTTGTTTCATAATTAAAAGTGTCTAAATTATTACTTTCATTTTCTCTGGTTCCTTTTAAACCTTCCTCTGATTCCATATTTCTTGATTTCTGTTCTTGTTCTTCACATGGGGTAGAACTCCTTAATATATTTTCATTTGCAAAGCATTTCACTTCATTCTTTTTCTCTCTATACTTACAGTTTTCAGCTTGTTTGTCATGTGCATTTCTGTAATATCCATGGTCATTAGAGGGTGTAAATTCAGAGTTTCTTGAGGAAGGTAAGCCTTCCTCTTTAACCCCTTCATCTGATACATCTGTTTGATTAATTATTCTGCCACTATCATTTTCAGAAATCTTTGATAGATGTGATTTGTCATTTTCTTCTACAGCAACATTAACAACACTCCTCTCGCTATAAAGTTTAAGAAAAGTTTCTTTCAGTTTCTCTAGTTCAAGCTTATGAAAATCTATTCCTAATATCAAACGGTAGCACCTGAAGCATAATCTGGAAAAAGTAATTTCATGGCCTAATACAATTCCAGTGGCTTCAGACACCAGTGTACCAGAATGTCGTAAACGAGCACTGCCCTTCACGCCCCGACCTTCAGTGAGTTTTCGTAAACACACAAAACAAGAACTGGATAAATCACCACTGGACATTTTCCTGAAAAGAGAAGCATAGGTTAACTGATTCATTTTCCAAAAAGCCCTATTAAGCAAATTACATTCAAAGATACTTTAAGCCACTTTTTCACGATAAAAAACTGAGTTTATAGTTACATTTGAAGAAGTTATGAATTACTTTAATCTTTCAGAATTTCATGAAAAACTACTAAAATCACATTTACCAAACAAATGAAAGAGAGACAGACAGACAGTGAAAAAAAGTGCCAGAGGGAGCACATCTACATGCAATGAAAAGAGATGAAAGGGGGAAGGAGTGTCTGCATACATGTACACACATCACACAAATGCAAAAAACAAAAAGACCACCCGGCTTGTAAAGGGGCATTTGCAGAAGAAACTGACATTATTTCTTCATTTTAAAATGGCTGATCACAACTTTTTGAATGTGTCTCTCATTCTGGTATTTAGGGCCAGCTGAATGTGTCTCTTAATTTTTGGCATTTATCATCTTTAGAGATAGCTTATTCCATGTTCAATTAACCTATTTGCAAAGAAACAAATAAAAAATTGGTGTGCAGATTTTTCTCTCAGTTTAACGAGTTGTTTCAGTTCACCAGATCCCTGAATACTTCAAACAGGTTATCTATAGTGATATCTTTTTGAGCATCATACAACTAATATTAAGTCACCAAGAAGCTTTTGCAGAAAAATACAGCAGGCATAATATCTGCTGTGTGAAAGAAGTGATGAATGCAAACAAACTGAAAAGGTGGCCTGTGTGAAGAGATAACGAGGAGAGACTGAGTTAAAAAAGACAAAAGGTGTGAGTAAAAGAAACAAGGAGTTGGAAATATTTAAGGAGAAAGTGCCTAAGTATGTGAGAAAAGTGCATATGGTGGGATGTGGGCATATAAGAGAGGGTAGTGAGTAGTTTTGGTGAACAAGTTACAGCAAAAGTGAAACAGAAAAGAGAAGTTTATGGATGGTATCTGTTGGGAAGGAGTGAAATTAATTGGGAAGAGTATAAGAAAAAGTGGTAGAAGGTCACAAGAATGGCATAAGAGCTGAAAAAGAGGTTTCATAAAAGATGCAGAGAGTAAACACAAACTTGAGAGATTACAAAAATGCTATGGAAGCTTATTAACAGTGTCTGTGAGAAAAAAGTACAAATGAGGGAGACAGCAAGTAGAACTGATTTGGAAGTGGTAGAAGAAAAAGTTATATAAAAAAGAATGACTAATTGAGGGACTGAAGAATGCTAAATAATGGGTGTGGATGTACTGTGTTTTGGACAAGATGATATGTAGACCAAAAAGAGTCAAGACAAATGGATTGTGAAAAAAGAGAAAGAGAAAGCCTTGTCCAAGATGAAAAGTGTAATCGCATCAGAAATGCCATCGAGTTTCTCAAGGAAGGGGATGACAGTGTTGTTGACATGTTAGGCTATTCGAGTTATCTAGATAAAATGACTGAGGACTTGTGACATGCATTTATACTGATCTTTAATAAAGGCATGAAGAATAAAAATGAATGTTCAAATCACAGAGGAATATGAATCATGATATACCTGAAATATGGTGTATTGGAAGAAGTCCTTGTCAGAAGAGCACAAGGAACATAATGAATGTTCAAATTATAAAGATGTCTGATGGTTTACCTGGTAAGGAGTGTGGGAAGAAGTCACTGTCAGTATAGGTAATGATGGGTATGTTTGAAGTTATAGTAGTTCTTACAGTGTTATATGGATTCATATCTTGTGTAAGAAAGTAAAAGAAAGAGGGGTTGATGTACTGGAAAAAGAATGTCTGAGGACAATACTTGGCAGGAGAAGATTGACTGTGTAAGGAGTACATCTGTTGCAGTAAGTGCAGTCTGATTGTGGGGGTTAATTGGGATGACCTGAAATCATTACGGCATATGGAGATAATGAGTATGAAGACTGACAAAGAATCTAAAAATATCATGGAGAAAGATGGATTGAAACAAGCTCAAGAGTATCAACGGCTGAACATTCAGGAAGATGAGAGGTGTGCATTGGATAGAATGAGTAGCAGCGATGTGATATATGGGGGCAACAACATATAAGTGGGCTGAACCATGGAATATAAGGATATCACAGTTTTGTATAGAGTGTGGGACTTGGCTGTGGATGAGAATTCTAGTTGTAGTACATTGCACATAACTGCACTGGATTTGAAAAAAAAAAAAAAAAGGTGAATGTTGATATGCTCCATGTATTGCCATGCTAAAGCAGGAAAGGCAATTACAGTAGATATAAAGAATGAAACTTTGAATACAGTACACATAGCCCTCACTACTATCGCATTATTGAACATTCATCAAAATCATGATCTACAATTGTTATTGCAAAACAAAAACACTCGGTATTCAGTGCTTAGTGCAATGCGGAGCTAAACTAGACTTTTACCAAATTAGTGATCCAAATTTAAATGCAAAACATCAGATCTTATTCTCCAAAGTAAAAGAGCTACTTCTGATGTGATATCTGTTAAAATGAGTCACAAATTCTAGAGGTGCACACATTGAGTTCATTTCAACCTAAATCATATCTAACTACTGTTTCACTTAATAATATAAATAATGACTGCTGTATTAAAATGAAGTGAAATTTTATCAAAGTTCAGTTATATTCTTATAAGTTGTTTTCGTAATTATGTACTTAAGGGGTGCAGCAAATAAAACACAATTTTTAATAAAAATCAGACCAATGGTTTCTTCACAGATGGTGGAACTTTATTCCACTTGCAGTGATCACTTCAGAAGAGCTTTATGTTAGTTTGGTTACAACAGATAAGGTTTCCTGGGTGGGCATTATGTTTCTTTTGTAAATCCACATATGAATATGAAAATACAGGTAATCCCATCCTAAGAAACGAAACTCAAGCCAACCATTCATTCACAGAATTAATCCCTATGTAACTGATGTAATTTTTGTCAATATCAAGGAATTAGAACTAGCATGCCCCTAAATTAAGACTACTGCCTTGCCTAATAGGTTCTATGCTTCAAAACGATTTGGTAAATAATAACCAAAGAACTCTGCAAAAGCTCTTGCAAAAGCTCTCTTGCACTGACAATGAAAATATATTTAAATGATCTCAAGGAAACTTTTAAACATATCGATTACACCACCAAATGATTAATTTATGAGCTGTGTTACTATCACAGTCAGTGATAACCTTAAATTTGTTTTGCCCTGCATTAATTTAAACTAAACCTTCACCACTGTATTTCCTGACATATTAAAACAAGGGATATCAAAGAATATGCTGCAGTAGCTATACTATCTCACTGTACTAGCTGAGTTTCATAAAAATTTTCTACTTAGCAAAATTCCAGCCTTACCTTTTCAACAGTGTAATACTTCAGTAGACCAATTCCAAGGATAAGCATTACATCTCACGCAGTAGTACTTAATGTAACAAGTTCTTGCTTGTATCTTTCTAATAATCAGCTGACACACATCAATGTTCTCGGACGCATTAAAGTACCCTGCTGAAGATATATAGTTTTCCGTTTAACTGTAAATTTTACCATGAATTTACCAGATTAGGATGGTTGGACTTTTACTCTATAATTTGTAGCAATGTTTGTCTTGGTTAACAGCTTTCCTAGCAGTCTTTCCTTTTCGCAGTGTTACACATCAGTACTCCCTGCAGTATTGCGTCAGCCACCAATTCTCCCTAGAGCGAATACCAACACCGAGTAACCAAGGCCACAGAACCAGTGGTCTTGTTAATCATATATATATATATATATATATATATATATATATATATATATATATATATATATATATATATATATATATATATGCAAGAGGTGGATTATATGAATACCAACTATATTGCACTGATGCGAGGCATGTGATATAGATGAGAAAGTACGGAAAAGGGTGAGAGTATTGGAATGGAAATGTTGAGGAACGAGGAAGGTTGATAGATTATGAAATGGAAAGAGAGAAGTATGGCAGTAAGAGTATGTCTGAGAGAGCTGATGAGGGCGTGCTGAAATGGTTCGGACATAATGGAAAGAATAAGTGAGGAGAGGTTGACAGAAAGGATATACGTGATTAGAGGTGGAGAGGACAAGAAGGGGAAAACCAAATAGAAGATGGAAGGATAAAGTTAAACAAACCATGGAAGCTAATGGACAGCCTTAGGAGACATGGAGACCACTGGTAATAGACAACTATAGGATAAGTTTAAACGGTGTTTATATTATTGTAGTTATGGATGGTGCATAGACGGTAAGCGAGAAACTGACTTGTATATGTTTGGGGAGTGTGGTTTCTGGTGGGTGTGTATGACTGGTGGGTTGTATTTGATACTGAGCTGGTATATATATATATATATATATATATATATATATATATATATATATATATATATATATATATATATATTCGCCATCTCTCGCGTAGCGAGGTAGCGTTAAGAACAGAGGAGTTCCAAATTCCAATCCTTACTCTTGGAGGGCATTACGTGATCTATGAAAGTGTGTTCAAATGCTTAGAAGTATGGCCTCCACTGCAATTGTTTGTTCACGTTATAACTTAAGCAGATGTATCACTGTGAAGGTGGGCCCGCTTTGCATATTTCATAATGTCTCCTTTATGGGAGAATGAGTGGATGAGATCTTTACAACCTGTTTTCATGTTTTTGATATCCACCATTTGGCTAGGCTTTTGTCCCTGTCACTCCATTCATTCAAGATGATACATGGATGCCACAGTCTCTTGGCATTAGATGATCGTACTTTTTCGTAATCATTTATCACGAATTCTGGTCAGCATCACCAATACCATTTCACTGCTGTGTCACAGGAACACATCCAGTAGAGGCAGGATCAATGTTGAATGTACAGGTAAGTAGTCCAGTCTTAGGTCGATCCTCAGTGGGCAAGATCGCATATGAGGATCTGCAAACATAAGTTATGCAAAGTTATAAAAAAAAAAAGTTTTCAAATCAGAATGGTGGCATTATCGGGCTGGGTCACTTCTGCTGACTGTACAATCTGTTGATCTACAGTGTAGACTTGCCAACGTCTGGGTTATTGTCGGCTGATGTTACCCCTTTGGATGATATCGAGTCTTGATCAGTTGATAGGAGGTTGGGGATAGTTGTTGGTCGAAGCTGTCTGTCTTGCTCTGAAGGCTTTATATATATTTTTTCCTACTATTACAAGTATCTCTGATGGGAGGGACGAGACGAGTCAAACATCAAGACGTGCTGGCCTATTTTCCTCTTGATTACCTGTGACTGCCAACATACCATAGCATCAGTCATACGCTTGCTAGATTAGGTCTCCGTTTCTTGTTCTGTTTGAAATATTTTCAAAACTAATCAAGCAGTATTGCACAGTCTCTTCCGATAATCATTATACAAACCTACAACATATCTGATCCATGTTAGAAATTTCTCTTCTGATGACTTTAGTCTTGGATTATCCCACGTCCCCCTTACCTAGAGACATATTGGCACAGGTGTCACTTCGCGTCCTGTCCCAGGCTGCTCTTGTTGACACAGGTGCTACCCATGTCGCAGACTGTCGTACATAGTGGTGTCTCGAGTAACGAAGAGGACTTGTACGGGATCATGTTAGAGTTTTACATTCTAACCTCCCAACTGGATGTCGGCTATCTATATGATATAGATAAGAAAAATCACTAGTGGAGGAGGGGCAGCAAATGAGTTTCAGTCGACATGTCTTGGAGATGCAGGAACATAGAAAAACCTGTTTGACCGGTTTCAGAGATCCCTCAGAAAGTCACAGTCTGGTTCCCTGCTGAAGGCGAAGTTCAGAGGATTACATCACATGAACAACTTATTTTCACTCCACTTTATGAATTTTTCCTCATCCTCATTCACAAGGAATCGTGTCTTGTCTATTCAAACTTGGTATTATTCTTGCTCTTTATCTGTATCATAAGATTACCCAAATAATTAGCATATCCCTGGTCATTTATCATCAAAAATATTATTGCCAGTCCATAAATTATTGACTAATAGATGCATTGGATTATCAAAAATAATTCTTCGGATTTCTTAAGGGAATGATAAATAACAAATGTAATGATTCTCAACTTTTCATAATTTGTTGTACGAGGCTGCAATATCTGTAATCGTGAAATATTTTACAGTACAAATAAGAAATTCAAACTGAATTTGAGCTGTGAGGTTGTTTACACATTGATTAAGTTTGATATTATCAACTATATTTGTTCTTAAGAATTTGTCACATTGAAATAATAATTGGTTAATCTTTATTAATTCAATCTATAAATCTGAATTAATTTCGGAGTCCACCGGACAGCGTCGCGTCGCGTCCCTACGTTCTTGTTCACTTCGTGGGAGATGCTCTTGGTAGGAAGTCACACGCGCGAGATGGACAAGTACTTTCCATGTCGCCTTTGTTATCCTCAAGACCTGGCAAGTTAATGAAATCTAGATAATGTTGTACAAACACATACGAACGAACTGGCATTAACACGGCTAACGGTAAGCATTTTCATGAGTTTAGTAGAGGATTTCTCCCAGGTCGTTACACTAAGAACCAAATACTGATTAAAGTTTTGTTTAGAATTACGTTAGATTGCTACACGATTTTTTTTTTTTTGTTAGACTTAGTCATGTATGTTTCATATAACATCTAGTGCAAGTTCATGTTTTATCTAACTATTGAATTGTGATTAGTCACGCAAATTTCTAACTTCATTTGGTTTGCTGTCGCTCCCCCATGGGGCAGCCATGTTTTTTGGCAGCAGTGAAGCATTTATTTGGAAACTTGATTACAGTACGACTGTCCTTAACGAGCGCAGTAAGCTTTCATATATGAATATCATACAACATTGCTATATGTAAATTAAGTTCGTTATTTCAAATTTCTTGAATAAGGTCAAGTTTATGTCATGTGCTTACAGTGTCTTCACGGTCGTCAGTGCCGTAGATATATTATTTTTTTATTTTTGCTAATCGGCTTAGGTTGGTCAAACGACATTTTGAAACTAGTTTATTTTCGACATACGTATTTTATTTTCCCTTTCCCCACGTTTGTGTAGGGCAGTTGAGACAGGCTAAGGTCTGTGGAGAGCGCTCCGGTTATGGGCCAGGTAAGGATGGTTAGAATTTTACCCTATCACTTCCTAATTTTCAAGATAGCGATGAGTATGGCTATTTCCCCGATCCCGGTATAAATTTCTTTATTTTCCAAAGCAATTTTCTTATAGAAAAAATTTGATAAATCCAGGAATGAATAATAGAGATCGGATAACCTAAGTTCTCAACATAGTAACCTACCCGTACCGACAAGTCGGCAGAATTATCAACACGTTATTATGGAAATCACTGTCTTGTATAATGATGGAAATTGAGTGTACAGTGCGCAGGTATAACTACTTGTATCATCTTGTACATTAATACTGATAGACGTATATAGAGGCCTGGGATAGTAGACCAATGAAGAGGTCATTGTGAACAAACAAAACTTCCGTTCTGAAATGTCGGTATTACTATATTGTGCGCGACTGTATTCCTGTTTTTTCTTGACTTATAGCTAGAAATGTCATATTTAGAAACTGTTTAACTATCAAACGAGTTCACTTTAAGTAAAGGAAATTATGACACTGCTTGATCAAAAGTGTATAGAGGGACATCACACTGAAATCACGGATAATGAAAATGTACGTAAATTCCGTCGTTTGCTGTTGTGTCAGCAAAATATGGATGTTACTAGAGATGTGCTGCAAAGGCTTTCGTTGAAGTGCCTTCTCAAACATTAGCCCCCACTTTTTTTTTTTTTTTCAGGCGACCTGCTTCATTGTGTATACAACTAATGTCATTTATGACATACTGGATGATATCTAATCAGTAGAAACTTATCTTGATTAGGCAGAATATTCTTTCTGACACCCATGACATAACCGCGTAACATCATTCTCGAGTGCTATAAGTATTTTGCCTTCACCAGTTTTTAGCATACCCCCGTTAAAGGGCAAGGACGCGTATGCCATGTTTCCTGTGGGTTGGGTGACAACATATCGGGTTAATCCTTTAGTATGAAATGCACATATAATGCATTATACCAAGAATTTAATATTTTTGACAATATGAATGATAATTACCGTGAGACTATTAGTATAGGCAAAGAGGTAAGTTTAGTTGGGATTTGTGAAGTTAGTGTGATCAATAAAAATGCAGTTGCAATATTCACGCATAAAGATGATGTACGTATTAAAGAGCAAAATTGATAGCTTTACGATTAAGAAGTAAATTTTTTGGAAGAGCCTTGAAATGTTCACGTCCGCCCCAAGAATCTGACCACCTTATCTGTTCTTAAGGTCATTGTAGTTACACAGTGACGAGCCCGTGAGATAAGCACTGCTTTATGCAAAGGGTGGGAACTTCATGCGTTGCAAATAAAGAAATTTAGATTGATTTTTTTGTAGGATATGTTTATTTAGCCTTTGCTTTTATAATTCTGTAGAACAAATGATGGTAAATGTAAATCGCACAGAAAAATTTTTGTTTTATAATGCATTACAATTCCCAATCGTGTTTTTTTTTTTTATGAAAGTCTTCGGTGGATATTAAAGGGAAAGAGAAAGAGTAAAAGTTGTACGTGTAGTTACAAAATTAAGCTGATAGAACATATATGTTGATGGAAATTAATTAGGGTTATATTGGAAATTGGCGCCTCATTCTGTTTAGCTATTCAATTTATTTTCAATATTGCCATAACATTCAGTAAGTTTGTCTTACGTAATCACATGCTTCGTGCACCTGTTCAGACTTGCGAGTAAATTAAAGAAAACCTTTTACTACAGGAATGGATAGTTTGTTAGTAAAGTCCGAGTTGCTGCACGGTCAAAGTGCTGTGGCAATATTCTGTTCCTTGATTATGATGTGAAGGGACGGATGTTTATGTTCGTCATCTTTGTTCTTGGGGAAAGCAAGAAATATGCAAAAAAAGAATAAAAGTCGTTATGCAGACTAAAATACATTAAATTCGTTCGGCCTTACTTCGTTACTGAAAAACTAGAATCGAAAGATATTCATGGTTGGCTAGAGGGAGCAAAATACGCACAACCTCCGGAATGGCTGGTTTAGATATTTTGGAAAAGATATTTCTACCGTAATTTTACACAGGATACATTATTTTTCCTTTAACAGGTGTGTGTGAAAGCTCATGGAAGCACAGATGTAAGATGTATTAACACAGTGTGTCTTCAGTCTCACCCACCGCTTCTTCCCAACTTCAACCTGGATTGCCGTGTGGAACAGCCTTCATATTTCTAGGTGTCCGATGCTTTATTTGTGAAGGGAACATTCAGAGCAGATTAGTAGTTAAAGTATTGTGTGACTCGTGTCCATTGAATTGATGGTTTGAACATAAAAGTGCTAATGCCGAGATACTGGAAAAGTGCATTTCTTAATATCGTTCCCATCTCCATCTATCCTTTGTACTACTGCACAAAAACTGTAGAACATCATTGAAATTGATGCAAGTGAAGAAATGATATTTAGTTTTGACAGTTTTAGTGGAGAATCAGCTTGCGTCCAAAAGACTGACAGTCCTGTTTGCTGAAATTTTAATTTGGAGACTGAAAACTGTCTTCCAAGAGAAGTATGAAACTTTCCATCAGGTTTCTGTCTGAAAACGTATGGGAATTGTAGACTAATTTTGTATGAATTCACAGAAAATAGCAAAAGTTTTGGCAGTCTCAGAAGCAGAGTAATTGAGTTTTCCTTATGTTTCATCGTTATTATTCCTTGTTATGGTGATTACCTGTTTATAACACTTAGTAGTTTAATGGTGATGTGTATGTTTTACATATTGAATTTTTGTGTCACTGATACCTTGTCATGGTGCACAGTTTATGATTATGTATGTTTAACACCATCAGGATTTTAGTGGTATTTTGTAAGTTCTTCGTGTTGCAAGAAAGTCTTTTTTGGAGGGTGATTATTGATTGAGAGCTGATTCTTTATCTTATGCACTACTGATTACCTTGGAATTATGTATTTTGTACGTAATGATAATGTGTGTCGTGAATCATATTCGCGATCACGCAAGCTTCAGAAAGATATGACCTTACATTCAAAAGAATATATGAATGGGGTCTCATATCTACAGTTACCTAACCGGTTTGATTCGGACCACGATACACTTGAAAAGTCTTCTGCTAGCGCACTTTGTGATAACTTTACTCGCATGGACCATATTGCTAATGATATCCAGGCTTTTAGCACAAAGGGAAACTCAACTGAAAGCATCCAGAACAGTAAAGTGTTAAAGAAAAGATTTAAAAGTCGGTATTCCAGAGCCAAAAACAGTCAAGCGAAGAAGGATGACAATGGTAAGATCTACTATGAATGTGATGTGTGCAAACAAAGATTAACACAGATGTCATCGCTCAAAAGTCACATGCGAAAACACACAGGAGAAAAACCTTTTAAATGCAAGGATTGCGAAAAATCATTCACCTATTATCAGTGCCTTTGGAATCATGCAAGAAAGCACACAGGAGAAAAAAGATTTGAGTGTAAGATATGCTCAAAAAGGTATGTGTACTATCAGTCTCTTTGGAATCATAAGAAGATACATTCAGGTGAAAAGCCCTTCGAGTGTAAGGTTTGTGGAAAGAGGTATGCATTTATGTACCGCTTGAAGTCTCATTCAAAACAACATACAGGTGAGAGGCCATACAAATGCACAATATGCAAAAATCGATTCTTGCGGCTTGCATGCCTGAAAGTGCATTACAAAAAGCATTTAGAAGAAAAACCCTTTGAGCGCAGTGTATATAAGAAAAGAACCAGATGTTCATCGTATCTTTGTCGTCATAGAAAGCGGCGCACTAAGCACAGTCCAAAGGATTCAGGTTTGCTGAACAAGACTGAAGGAAGATTCAAGAAAACTAAAGGAGAATCATTAAGACTGAAAGACAGAGAATGTCATCAGTGCTATGTGTGTAAAGAAAAAGGTATGATTTCCAGGAATTATTCTGGCCCTGCAGAAATTTGTCAAAAGGAAAAATCATGCAAATGTCACCTTTGTGGAAAGAAATTACAAGGTTTTACACGACTAAGAAGTCATTTAAGGATACATACAGATGAGAAGCCTTATAAATGTTCACTGTGTGCCAAAGCATTCACTGAGTACTCTGGTCTTCAGAAACACAGAAAGGCGCTTTCTTGTGGAAACCCATACCAACGCAAAGTGTGTGAGCAAAGCTTAAAACTGCATACGCAAAGCCACAAGAGTGATCCCAGTTCTCGTCCAAATAAAGGTCAACGCAAGAAGTCTAGTAGAATGTTTCACTCCAATGCTTATGAGAACAGTTGTGTTAAGCGTAAAGATGTGAAGTTTAAATGCAGTGTTTGCAACAAAATGTTTGTGTGCTCATCGCACTTGAAGAGACATATAATGAAACATTCTGACGCTAAACCATATGTCTGCAAATTATGTAATAAAAGATTTAAATTGAAGGGGTGGCTAATTCGGCATTGTAAGTTTGTACACAAGAAAAGGTATGAAAACTCAGTCCGCATGGAATATGCTTGTGAGCACTGTGGAAAAGTTTTATCATATGATGATGCAGTTATTCACAAGAAATGTATAAGGTGCAGGAAATGTGGGGAAACGTTTTATTGCAGCCACATGTTTTATTGTCACACAGTTATATCCTGTCGAAATGAATTCCATTTGGAAGCAGCGGTTAGCAAGGATATTGAGAGTTCCAACACTACTTTTAAGGCAAGGCACATAAAGAAGGATTTGGATGAATTTGAGGAAAGCTTGAACGGTGGCTCTTATGTTCTTCCATACAAATTTCAGAATCCTGTAGATGTTTTACAGAACTACATCATCTCAAACTCTTCATTGGATTTTAATGGTTCTCAAGTTTATATTGATACAGTTCCTAGTGTACGTAGTTCTAGGGATTTTAATGACATGACATGCCACGATATGGGGGAATGGGTAGGGGACTTTAAGTGGCAGAATAAAACTGTTACTTCTGGTGAACGTGACCTGGAATTAAGAAAAGGATGTATCTGGGACACTATCTATATCACACCAGAAACTGTGTGTGCATGCATCGAGTGCAATGTTTGTGGTGAGACCTTTGACAATGAGACAGCATATACCTACCATAACATGCAGCATTTTCTTGCGCACAAAGGTCATCAGTGCCTCTTATGTGGCGACATAATTGCAGATACGATGAACTTTATAGATCATGCAACAAGCCACATAACCAGTGGTTAGTCGTGGTTTCTGGACTGTTCAAGACGCCAAACTCATTTTACAGTTTGTACTGTTGCATATATGATTACTTTGAGCAGAATATCTTTTTGAATGATACCCATACATATATATATATATATATATATAGAGAGTGAGAGAGAGAGAGAGAGGGGTGAGTAGTACTTGACTTCACGTGCTCAAGGCTACTTCGCAAGGAAGTCACCCGTGGCGAAGTTGTATCATAAGGAGTACAGTCCCGTCAAATGAGTCACTCAAAAGGAGTTTACATACCGTCTCACAAGAAGTGCAAGCTTGGGCTGCAGGAGCCTTTAAAAAGAGGACCTGGGTAACGCTGGGACTTCCTTGGAAATTGGACCTGTGGTAATATGTATATCATTTTATTGCAGTGATAGAGAAAAGCTGTTATTTTAATGCACATATATGTATTTATTTTTAGTTTATTAAAGCTGTGTGGGTTTCTGTTGTATCCAAAGGAGAGATTGAGGCCACAAGTCACGCAACCAATATTTCAGTTCAGATATTCTGTCATGGGACACTTTAAATTTTTTTTCCATTTTCCTAAACCAAGCCTAAAGCTCCTAACACAAGTGCATGAGGTAAATATTGTTTGGTATTCCGTCTAAATGGAGATTTAAATTAAAAAATTGTTTAGGTTGGAATTTTATGAGGTAGTTCTTGAAGGAAGTTATTTGAGTTTAGCATTATTGATTAGTTTGGATTATGGTGATCGAGGCACATGATAAGGAATGTTTGCACAGCATCAGTTGATTTTGTAGATTATAATGCGGTTTTGTGTGGTGCACTACTGTTTTAGCTCTTTGCATGAATTATCCTGTGACTTTTTTTCGTCTAAGGGGAACAGAAATGTGACGAACGCTGATTGAAGTTCCATAAGTGATAGCTAGAAATTGAGTTGTTATTTTCGTTTATGAAAAGTATTTGAGCAGGTACAAACGGGTGTCTCTCGCACTTGATGGATATATGCTTCCATTTTTTTTTTAAAGCAGATCTTTTTCATAGGTTTGTTCATTTATAATATGATCCTTTTCATAGATTACTAGTGTTATTATCTTTTATATGATTTTTTATTTGTCATATTCTCGATGTCAATCCATGCATTGAAAAAGACATACATTGATTCAGTTTGTTATTTGAGTTGATAGTACACATTGAATTTCAGTTTTGTGCTCTTGAGGAATAATGATAAATGTCTGTAATTTAAAAGAATCTTGTAATGGGCGACTGTTTACCTTTTATTTTATTGCAGTCCATTAATGTTAATCCTGTTTGAAAATGTGAGCTATTTTATTGTCAAACTAAGGTTTTTGCAATTTGCGATCTTTTTAGATTTTTCACAATGCATGATAAAAATAAAGTTTTAGTTTCTGGTACCATTTAAGGAAATTCTGTCTCTCCTCCTGAATATAAAAGTTTGAAACACCATGATTTGCAACTGATTGAAATGAATTGTGATTGATGTACCACAAAACATTACAAGAATTTAACTTCTTGAACATGAATATTTTTGGCCGGATACAAGTGGTGTCGTATGAGGGAAGTTTCAAGATGGCAATGTTTAGGAAGCTAAACAACAAGCAATGTAAAGCCTTTCATTAGTGTCATGATTATGGGAAAGGGTATAAAGATCCCCTCTAGCTTCTCTTGTGATGATAGTGGAGTAGACTGAGAATAGATCGGGTGACAGCACATTCCTCTCATTCCTTTGGAGATTAAGGTACCTACCATTGTGAGTAATGGGTGCAGGAAACTGTAGTTTGTAAATTGTGTAAGAATGAGTAAAGTAGTTCGGGTAGTAAGGGTGTAGGTTCTGCATTAGGCTTGGAGATATATGTGGATTTAGAAGAAAAACCAGATTACTGGAATGCAAGCTTGATAATTGAAGTATTTTACCCCAGTGAAGTTGATAACTAACCAGTGCATAGAAAATGATACCTGAACAACAGACAATGCTATTTGCCCAAGTCTTCGACTAACCCTTTTCTAGTTCCCGCATTTAAAGACAATCATGGAGAGAGCAGGGATACAAAGAAACAAAGTGCGTGCGAGTGGGTACAGAATATACACTGAGGTACTCGTTGAATTGTATGATTGATCATGTGGCACATGCTGCCTTATGCATGTCGTGATGTTCATTTCCAATATGAGGTTTTCCCTTTGAATAAATGTACTTTGTGCATTTGTGTTTTATGAAATGTGGCCCATGTTACGTGGACATGTTATTTTCCCATGGAGTGTGTCCTGTGTAACGTGTTGGCAAGTGTCCTATGGAACGTGTTGCCCAGTGGTACATGTGCTGTCTCAGAACATGTTATGTAGTGTGTGTGTTTTCCCTTGGAATATGTCCTGTGGTAGATGTGTTGTTCCGAAGAACTTAATACGTGTGTCGTTCGTGGGGCAATGTCCTGTGGTACTTTTGTTGTACCTTGGGTCATACCTTGTGGTGCATGTGTTGTCATTTGAAACGTCCTGTGGTTGGTGTTGTCCTTCGAAACATGTCCTTTGATTTGTGTTTTCGTGCTGCATATGTACCGTGTTTCCTTTATGTGTATCTTCCTTTGTTACCTGTTTTCTGTGGTGAATTGTGGCATCTGTTGCATCGTGGTGTAAACGTTATCGTGTGACGCGTTGTCCTTGATACTCGTGGAATGTCTTGAAAAACGAGAGCATGTTTCAATATGATTTATGTGGTATTTTGTCTTGAGCTACACATGTTGTGGTGTTGCATATCTGCTAGTTTTTTTTTTTTTTTTTTTAAGTGATCAACTCAAATTTTCCTGAGGTGCGTACCTTTTCTCGCGGCTCTTACCTCGAAATATATGTGGTTCTTGTAGCACATTGGTTCATATTTTGTTCTGGGTGCTGTACTTTAAAACGCGTGTTGGAGATACTTGTTCTCAGCAGTATATTATTTTGCGATCTGCAGTATATCAATCCTAAGGAACTTATATATATATATATATATATATATATATATATATATATATATATATATATATATATATATATGTTGGTCTGGGATGCAGTTTTTTCCATGTACAAACATGAACCCAGTGATGTGTGTCGTGAGGTACATTCCCTAGCGGTGCACGTGCTGGCATCATGTGAATGTATTGCCATATCTTAACACGGGTTGTCCTGTAATGTGGGGTGCTATCGAGTTGTACACGTTCAGCATCGTGGGTGCGTCGTTCCGAGATTGAAAAGCCGTTCATAGCGTCCCGTGAAATGCTTCGATGGTAACTTCGGGGTATATAGTAAGGAAAAGAATAAACTGTTTTGAGAAACACAAATTGTCCTGAAGTACCTGAGTTGTCCTGCGCGTATGTCCTGAGTTGTATCGGTGTCGCGCAGCTTGGCATCTCTGGGCCGCGGAGTTGAGTCGCTCGATACGAGTCAGTTCACGCCAAGAGTTTGTGTCGGTAGGGTGAATTGCGTGCGTTTCGTCAACAGAACTGTTGCCTCTGTAATTTTTGGGAGGAATTACAGCTCATCTGAAGAGTAAAGGTGAGTTCCTTTTAAGAAAAGTTGCATGTAGAGTGACTGTGTATACTGTTCCTTTCGTTAGCATGAAATAGATTGGTAAAACGTGGCGAGTTTGACAGGCGTGAGTCGCAAAGCCGGTCTTTGTTGTGACGGTAAGAAGGTGGTGGCTTACGGATAACTTCCTTGTTTACAGAGGTCGCTTTCAGTCTTTCCTCATAAACTGAAGTTTTATGATGTGTTTGCTCTCTGTTGAGTCGTGAATTTCGTTGTATTACTTGCTCCAAGTGAATGGGTTGATTCGCAAAGTTTGTGATGGTCTGGGACGCGTGGGTCTGGAAACACTAGCTGGCAACTTTCTGCTGGAAGGGGGTGGGTGGGTTAGCAACCGAGACAGATTCGGGCTGGCATTTACTGCTTGATCAAGTGGTCGAAATTTACCTCACAATTTTAGCAGGCGTGATAGACCGCTCATGATCTGTGATTCACTGTTAACATTGTCCGACCGAGTAATCGGTACATGCACAAAGCACTGTTATGATGCTTGATTAAAGATTTAAGGGCTAATTCATTATGTATCTTATTTTGAAATTTATGCGTTAGTGGAGCATGTAAGAACAAATATGATAAATGGTATTGGGGTGGTAAGCATGAGGTTCAGAAATTTTGATGTATGGTCAGCCGCCACGCCCGAACGCACCAGATGCTGTACAGCTACACCAGCATCTGATTGTTGCCTCCTTCCCTCTCATCCCCTCCAAACGTATGTGGATGACGCCATTTTCTCCCCCTCATTTTATGTGAGAATTGTTAGGGGGATTGGATAATTAACGATCCAGCTTGTTTTTCCTCAGTGCAGGTCTGTACATTGTTCGCAGTAGTACGCGGGGCAAAGAAATGAGCGGACCAGTAAGTGCGAGGAAAGATGAGTGTTGGCTGTTGAGGAAAATGAGAATGTACATTATTTTAAAGGGCTCGTCAGTAGTATGTTACGAAAAGGGGAAATGATCTGATAAAAAGAGCTAAAGAAACTAAACTTCATCCTTGAAATCAAAGCAGTTACAGTGGGTGAAACGACTGCGTGCAATAGGGAAGGGAGATTTCATTCTGATTTACTAAAAAAGGAAGGGGTTTTGGTTCGTTACATGGCGGGCAAGAGGAGCTAGCCCAACATTAGGGAAAGCAAGTGGTTTAAGTCATTTGCCCACTGGTTTGAGTGTACCTTAGGAAGTCATCGTAGGTTTTCTGTTCCCATAAGGGGCTCATCCAACCTGCAAAGTTGGATCTTTGGTCAACCAAGGCGTTGGAAGTCGCGGTCCGCAGACGCGCGTTTCCATCATAGCCTGGCTGCTATGGTAAACTGTAAATACGTATCAGTGGCCTTCTATGAGGAATTAGGTTTCAGGATGAGTGAAAGAGGGGAAATCTTTGACCATTTGCTAAGGGAAGGGAAGAGTTCCATGGAGGAAGGGAGAAGGGTTTCAGTCATTCTTCTGTGTCAGGTACAGAGACGATGGAATTTTATTGTTACAGGGGGAAATGTTTCCGTTTTAGAAAGAAAGACCTGAGAAAGTTGCTGATAAGAAGCCCGGATGATCTTGCCCATTAATGGAAGTAGATTAGTCAGGAACCGAGGGGAATGGTTCTGAGCCTCTCAGAAGCTGGGGAGGTCATTGATTATATTGGGGAATAGAACCTCGCCATATTTTGCATCCATTGACAAAGAACTGACCCCAGGAATTATGCTTGTAACCCTTCTATATCTTGCAGGTTAACCAGACATTGATAACAGCACAGTCTAACAGGAAATAAAGCTTCATGAGTGACAGCAGAATGAGGGTGGTAAGATCGTCTCTGGGTTTTGTAGGAGTCAGAACATAACTTGATCTTCAATCCCACCGCAGTGGATGGAACGAAGGAAATCGTGACATTATGCTTGCCGAGAGGGGCTGAAGTGAGCACTGCAGAGAATATCAGCGAGTCATAATGTATACCACATTAGAAACCAACAAAGGAAATGTCGGATCTGCGACTACTGCTCATTTATATGCGAGTGGATCAGTATGCATTAACACACATGTTATGGCTTGAGATATGACTAGGTTCGAAAGCAACTGAGGGTTGTCTTTACTGCCTTCAGTAAAGCCTGAATTGCTGTGATGAGGCCTACGTAATAACCCAGAATTAACCAGAGTTTGCATAGATAATTCCTTATCTTTTAGTAATGACAGTAGAATCTGCAAAGTAAATTTACTAAAGAATAGAGATGACGTTGAAGGCATTAGTGAAAATAGCAGTGTAAGAGGCTGTCATCCGTTAACCTGCGACCGACAAGCATTAGAAACACTATGGGCAGCGACCGACAAGCATTAGAAACACTATGGGCAGCGACCGACAAGCATTAGAAACACTATGGGCAAATGTCAACTTTTTAAAAAACAACAGTATCCTATAAGTTGTACCAGACTATGGGCAAATGTCAACTTTTTAAGAAACAACAATATCCACTAAGCTGCACCATACCTGGTTGCTTAGAGATTCGACCTACACAACGACTGATGGACCAGGCTCTCGCTGAGAAAGCTGGGTCGCTGACAAGCTACGTTAGATGGCAGGTTGCGTAAGTTATACGCAAAGTTTACAGCAAGATAGGGTTTAGTTTTATCAGCGTGTTAGGAGAGGGTGAGGTATCTGAGAGATGTAAAATGAGGAAAATGGCTGGTTCAGTAACAGCTTGAGAGAGGTTTAGTTTTGCTGTTTATGAACAGAAAATAGATGTATAGGTAACCCGCCAAGTGACAGTATAGCATTAACAGTTTCCACGTCGTGAATGGTAACATATAACTATTACAGAATATTCAGTAAACACGAGATTCGGGAGATGCTGCATTTCCTTTTTGATAGGTGTACAGGGTTCTAGCCTATTTAATCTGAGTGGATATTTCGTCACAGCTGGTCACCTCGTATTTCAATGTTGGGAACTCAGTTGCGACCTAACTATTGCCAAGTTAGCATTTGCGACAAAATCTGCCTGTTTTCTTAGTCTACTTGTAGGAGTTGTCAGCACACGCTGTATATTCACAAGTAAGGCCAGATCGTGGAACGATTGAGATAAAAAGTTTGTAAGTAGTGAGTCATCTGGTATGTTACACGAGGCTTGAATGTAATTTTGATTAATTTGGTATATGTGTAACGTTGCAATGAACAAGTTCAGTTTTCTTTCAGGCTTGAAGACTACTCTTCGGGAAGGAGGAACATGAGTCTGGTTGGCCCTAAGGTATTCATTCCTTTAAAGGATTTTTCAAATTGAATCATAACTTCTTCATTATGTATTTATCAAACAAACAGTTCCTTCAAGCCTGACCAGTATTACACATGGCCAGAGCGGAGGAAGAGAACCTTGGTAGGAGCCTGTTAAACAGATCACGTTGACCACTACGGGTGATCACATGATAACCTAGACTCTGTGACTGCCGGGCAAGGACGCTGTGGGTCCACTCACCCGGGAGGCCCATATGAAGGAGAGTTACCCTGCCCGAGGCCATGTTTGAGAGAGGTTGGTTTCCCTCGGGACCGGTACTGTGAGTTCATGTGTTTTCACCTGTGATGATCCTGTGAGGAAGAGTGATCGCATCTCAAAATAGTTCCATACGAGAGAGAACAGTATTTTCTTCAAAACGGTCTTTTGAAGGAACGAGATCCATACCTAGAGATGCTCAACGCCAAGAAAATTATGACTGACAAGTGACGTTTGGAGGATAAGAGTTTATCATTCTACATATTGATGATGCACGGGTTTGTTCGGCTGACTCGTCAGAGACTGACAATTTTCCCCGCACATTATGGTATTTGATGGCTCAAAGAAGCCCGTATATGGTATGAATGAAGCACTGAAGCACGATGCTTTATGAAACAAAATATACTGCACTTTCAGATGAAAGTATTTTAGATTACTCTTGCTTATGTAGATGTGCTAAAGCGCTTAAATTTGTTAACTTCATGGTACGAACATAACTTCAACAGCGTTGAAGTGGACAAGCCATAAAGGAACGTATTGTTGCATGATCGATGCGGGGAGGCAGTTGTGAATATCAAATTATTGGAAATTTATATTTTTCCAAACAGGTCTTCCGGACTTACTTGCTTTTTTTTTTTTTACTCACCTTAAAAGCAACGAGATCTTAGAAAGATCTCGTTCCACTATTAGTAACACTTGCAGGCTGATCATTGCCTTCCGTGTATTCTAGGATAAGAATGTAGAGAGGTTTTTTCACTATATAGCTTTTGTCAGGTGTGTGAATTTATTGTAATTTTTTTACACCTTTTATAGATAATGGTTTCTTCTGTCGTTATTTGTATGAAAGTAGAATATGATTTTTCTATAATTAAAGGAGACACTACATAGGAAGCTTTTGAGTGAAGACTAGTGTGCGTGGTTGATTGTGTGCGTTGCGGTGCGATGCGTTGGTGGTTAGTAGGGATACCTGGCCACGTACACGCTCCCAGCTTTAACACATGAACCCTGTAGATTTGGGTCAAGGAAATGGTAAGAATGTTTGGAGAAGGGTTGGTTGTGTTGAAGAGGTAAGACTGATATGGAAGGTAAATAACGTAGGAAGGGGTGGTGGGAAAGTAACGGAGGTTTTGAAGGAAAGGTAAGGATGGTAAAGGAATGTTGGGGAAGGTAATGGTGGTAGGGGAGCGCAGGTTGGGAGCCATTGGGTGGGAGTTGTGTGTCGGGGAAGCCGGGCGTAGGTGGTTAGGAAGGGCGTTGGTGTGGACTTGTAGAGGGTGTCAGGTGTGAGCTGGAGGAAAATAGGAAGGGCGGAAGAGGAAATGATAGGGTGAGCGGGTGAGGGAGGATAGCATGGGGAGTGAGGGCTGTGTGGTCTGGTGAGCGAGAGTAAGGATAGGAAGTAGGGGAAGGTAACGGATGAGGGTGGCATGTGAGAGGGAGGGAGCGGGTGGGTGACAAACAGGGAGGGGAGTCCCGCACTGGCTTCCACAACAACACTGGCCGGGATGGTAATGATGAGGCTAGCGGGCCGCTCTTGCCACCCCTCCGTGCTCGACTTTTGCTTTGGCGGTTTTATACCCTTTTAGGTAATATTTTAGTTATTTTTTCCTCCCTTATTGCATTCACTGTTTAGTAAAATAACAGTTTGCAAACCTCATATCTGATGTTGATCAGTTTCCAGTATCCTTCCCAGGCGTGTGAGCATATGAACATATTGTATGCTGGAATCAAATAAAAGCTTATTTTTTATAATTCAGTGCACTAATGATGATGTAATGGTCAGTGGCTGCTAGAAGATGGACCGAGACAATAATTAGTTAATAAACTACGTTATAACCTGCTGTTATGTGCATATTATTGGTGTGTGTCATACAGAATGACACAAGTAATTAGGAGCAGAGTTTATTAGTAATTTTCATTCAAAAGAATCCTATTTTATATAAAAAGATGGACTAATGTATCGGTCAGCGCCTCTCATTCTGCGTTATGACACATCCATCTCTTTTATTACCCATCCTCAGTCCACATGTCTTGGCCTCTGAGCCTATAACTTTATGATTAATTTTGAAATAGGATAAACGTAGAGTAACGACTCGTCCGCACACCATCATCGTATGAAAGTTCATTATTACTGGAACAACACTGCCATAAAATGTAAATAATCTGATTCGGAATGTTTTATGCGTTGTCGGTTGCAATAATTGTTACAGATTATTGATTAACATTACTCATAAATGCACTCTGACATTCATAGAAATATACACTCGCATTAACATTAACATTGGTTCATTGATGTTTTATTTTCATAAAAATGTTTGCTTTGTTTAGGGAGGGAGATGCAAATTAAACTTGGTAGAAAAGTGTGGCCACCTTTCCGTGTGGTATCTTTTTAACAGGCAGAACACACCACCGCAGAGGTCTTTCTACCCGGCAGGTCTTCTGATAAAAAGGATGTTTCTTCTGAGTTGTACTATCCTACGATGTCTTTTCACCCGGTAAGTTTATGTGTTTTTATCCCCTATACCAGCTAAACCAAATCTGTGGCTAGCTGCCGGTCAGGTTACATGACCACTGGGGGGCCCTTTGCCCTACAGGTCACATCTTCCAAGGCCTAGAGGAATAATACACCAAACGTAGAGACGCACTTTATAAGCGCAGTGAATAACAAGACGGCAGAAAACATGGACAATCACAGTTGGTAAAGTACCAGCAGAATTGTATAATTAGAGGAAGTAAATTGTTGATATATTAGGAAGATCATAATAAAGCATTACAATTAATTTTTCTAGGCGGGAAAGTAAGCAGTAGCTACTTCACTTCAGAAATATTTATATATGATATCTACCCATTCCGTTGTCATGCTAGCTACCAGTCCTCTGCAATAGCATCCCTTCATTCCGTCCGTTGTCATGCAGGCTACCAGTCCTCTGCAGTAGCATCCATTCTGTTGTCATGCAGGCTAACAGTCCTCTGCAAGACTTTTTTTTTTTCATATCTTGGTAGCTACAGGCAGATGACATTGGAAGATTAGACTGCCACGATGCTGTTTGTTTTTGCCATGAAACCCCAGGGAAGAATTTGGCGACGTTTGACGGGTCCATGACGTCACAGGACCGGTTAGAAAGCATGATGGTGCATCAGCTGTGCTTGGATTAGGCAGGCAGGCGGGCAGGAGGTGGGCCCGTTACGTGGTGGTCTGTGTAACTGCTACGGGTCTAGCATGTTTCCGTTACGGCGTGTCCGTTGGTATACCTTTGAGGTCATTGATATCTTACCTTCTGGTTATCATGCTTAGAACATAGTTCACCGTTGGTGTATATTTATATTCTCAGGCCATTTCAGTTTCCACTTCATATATTTCTTAGATGGCTGGATATTATTATTATTATTATTATTATTATTATTATTATTATTATTATTATTATTATTAGCGGCACAGGGCATGTATTTCATCAGAATGCTTTTCTTATATGATTTTGTTTATGTTTTCCTTCTAGTTTTATGGAGAAAATGTGATGGAGTTTATGATTTAAAAGTTAATCAGTGTAATGCAGATATATAGGTATTAGAACTTTGATACAGTGGAGAGTTAATAACTTTAGGGTATTGCAGTTCAAGTGGTTTAAGTAGAATTGTTTGAACGTTTTTTGATAGTTACATATTACCGTTATAGTTGTGTGAACAAGATAACATTTTATATTGAAAGTTTGTGGAAGATATAAAACGAAAGTGATGTAAGAATGTGTTACTAGTAGAGGAGTGGAGTAAAATATCAAAAATAACAAGTGATGTAGACGTAGTCGAGCAGGAGTGGATTAAATCTTAAAATAACACGATTATTATTATGTTGCAGTAGGGCAGGAGAGGAGTAAAACAGGTACCACATGTATGTAGATGTGTTACGGTAATTTAAGATTGGCGGATACTTAACATGGGTCACTACAAAAGTTACCATAGACTGGGAGTGCTACTGTAATGAAGTGATGATATGGTCAAGGATGTATGTGTGAGGGAAGTTGTGAATGAAGGTAAAAATCCTTAAGAATGTATTTTTCTTTTTGATTAGTGAATTAGTGATGATAACTTTGACACCCTTAATGACCGTGGCAGATGATAGGCCTAGATTCCAAATATCTAACCATTGGAATGTCCCTTGTCTGTGACGTACCCAACTGGGTTACCTTGTATATACAGTTTTCAGTATATTTCAGTCATGTGACAAGCTTAAGATAAAAATTTTCGAGAAGAAAAATCAACTAAGCTGACTTGAAATATTCAAGTATCCGACTAGTGAAACCAACAGACAATTTCCAGGAAACTTATGTCTTACCGAATCAAGATTGGAAGCAGAAAAGCTTGGTAGAGCCTCCAGGTGGAAGGCTCATCTCGGTAAGTATATAAATGCTCCCAAAGTTTTAATGGTCAGGAGGTCCTACTCCCACGCGCTCTTGATAACTACTGAAAACATAGGCACTGACGGGGTGAGCGTTTTCCCGCGAGTGGGTCGTATTAACCGAAAAAAAGAGTTAGTCATGAAACCGGCCGTTAGCAACGAACGACGAAACTGTTCCGATATCCGAGATATCATCTCTTAGTTTTACCAGTATATGATGCCTGACAGCTATCTTTTATATATATATATATATATATATATATATATATATATATATATATATATATATATATATATATGAGAGAGAGAGAGAGCATTTAAATCTTTGGGAACAACACCTTTAAATAAACTATTAACTACTAAGTGAGGGCTGTACCAAGCTTTTGTTTCCAGTCTTAGGTTTGCTAATTGGAAATTGTCAGTTAGCTTCTCAGGTCGGCTGTGGGAGTATATTGAATTAGCGCTTTGAATTATTTATTAGACTTTTATTTCATACTTTTAATTCATGAGTGGTAGACTTATGTCTCTGGATTGTTTTCAACTTTTTGTCTGAATTTTTCTTCTAGTTTGTTAAAATTCATAAGGATTTTTGTGTAGACTTATTAGATTTATATATGTAGCTCTTAATTTTTTATGTTGTCAATTATTTTTCATATCAGACTTATACCGCTATTCTAAAGATACGAAAATGCTTTGAAACGTAAACCAATTAAACAAGATTTTCCTGATTACGGTGGTTGTGTGTGTGTATATATATATATATATATATATATATATATATATATATATATATATATATGAGTTTACATATTTCCCTTGGATCATACATGTTGAATACTGCATAAACAGTATAATTGAATAAACTGTGGCTGGTGTAAAGGGTAAGGAGCGTAGCTTGTCTTTCATGACACGCGGGACCCATCACTTAGGCTGGAGGGAGAGAAACTGTAGCCTTGGATATGCCGGGAATGTGTTTCTTGCTGCTGCTGTTCCTCGTTGCTCCTCCTCAAGTATCCCAAACTCCCACCGCCACGGTCTCACGCAGCCGACATATTGCTTTACTTAAAAGATTTTTTTTTTTCATAATTTGCGTAGCTTTGTTAGTCTTGGATAAAAAATTCTTTAGTTTCATATTTTTACGTGTATATATATATATATATATATATATATATATATATATATATATATATATATATATATATATATATATTCTTTCTTTCTTTGTTGTAATGTTATACATATGGGCTGTGAGTAACTTTACTAACATGATTTTCTAACACCCATGAGCAAGACAGTACGATGCTTGAGCACATTACCCAAGGATCCTGACTTAGTCTCTTCTTTGAGAAATAATGAAAAGAATGTGTACAGTACAGTAAAGAGAAGAGCGATAGCCATTTACGGTTTGGGTGTGACGTCCGGGCCTGGTAACATAATGTGATGGAGCCTCGGTGAAGATGCTTATGTTGGTGGAAGCGATTGTGAGGATGGTGGAAATGGAGATGGCCGGTGGTAATGATGATTGGCGATAGGTGGTAGTCACGAGGGTTGTGGTAAGTGCAGTAGTGTGGATGGTAACAGTTGCTGCTAGCGTCCATGTTGATGAATGTCAGGTTGATGGTGATTTATTGGATGGTGGCATTTGCACTAGTGTCAATTGTGGTGGTGATTGTGGGAACGGTGGTCGTCGCAATGGTGGTGGTGGTTGTTGTGAGGATGATTATTTTATTGGCGCTTTTCCTCTCTTCATTTTTAATGTGCCAGTGTAGCACCCAGTTTCCCCACTTCCATTCAAAGGCTTTGGTGTGCCAGTGGTAAAATGGTAGCATGGCACCCCCGCCTTTTGTCGTCCAGAAGCGTTGGGAACCCCAGTTTTGGAAGACTAATTTCTACAATGTGATGGTTTTGTACACTTGATCCACTCAATGGAAATGGGAAGAGAATTGTTATTACATTGCAGACATTCCTTTGTGAGCAGAAACATTTTTTTTGCATCAAAATTAAAATTCCAGCTATTTACATACCAATAGACAAGTTTATCTCTTATTGACACGCGTAGTATGTTTACCTGCCCAAAGTACCTAAACTTGGAGCTTGACCTACATTACCTTCGTAGGCTCTGTCGTTTGCACATGGTTCTTTGTTAATGTAGACCCCTGACAAAATCCTTATCCCTTGGAACATCCGTAAGGATGAAGTATGGGGGGTCACTGCATCACTCCCAAAGGTCGCACTGCATTGCTTAAGGTGTTAACTACTTAGTAGCCTTCTGTGCTTAGTTACAAGTCGAGAGCTTCTAAAAGGAAACGGTGATAATGGATGTAATCTAACCATAAACACTTTTATATTGTAGACCTTTACTGTGTTAAATGCAGTTTGATATAGAGTGCATGAATAATATCGATAAGAGCGTTTGATGACGGTATGGGTAGATTTATTTAAGGTAAACCAGTAAATTCTAAATATTATTTGATGTTAAAAGCAGTGATGTAAATGGTTTTACGGATGCTGTCTCCTCTCTAGCTAGCGACCATTTGTTTCTAAACACCCAAAGGAGTTCTGACTTTTCCCTCCCGATCCGACCCAGCTGTTGGGGACTGGTCAAGGCTGTGGAGAGGCCTGCCACGCCCACTCACTCAGCCGCCACAAGAGGTCACGAATGTGCCGATCTCGCACACCCATAAGCCCAGTTTACTAGCGTACTGTTCTGCATCGTCTGCTGGCCGTTAGTCACACGCCAGTACACGCCTTACTCACACATTTAGAAACCTTTCTAACTCGAAATATCATCAGGTTACAGTGTGACCTGCCAGGAAGGTCAACGCTGTTATACCTCTTGCCTTCAAACCATACCCACCATACGCCTACGAATCAGAAATCATGGTCGCATGGTCTTTGGCAGTTTGAAAACAAGCACAGAAGCGGCTCCAGTGGTTTTTGTTTTTTAAATTGGCAAGGGACACCGCGGGAACATCCAGGATTAGCACTCTTTTCCGGTGATTACTTTGTATGTACCATGGGCGAGTTTTACTCACATGTTGCCCCGTCTCTTAAACTTGTTCACACACACACACACACACACGTTATGATACGTTTTTCTTTATCGATACTTTGAACTCATTGTCTACGATGTACCCAGAATATATATATATATATCCCTTGGATAAAATACAGAGACGAAATAGAAGAATTCACTCGCCAGAGGAGTAACTCGAGAAGATGAGGCGATGATAACTCGAGGTTGCTCAAGGTTCAGGTTCGTGCCAGTGTATATATTTGGAACCAACGTTGGGATGAATGTGAGAGACAGACTCCAGAGTCCAGGACAGATGACATAACTTTGCCGCCATTTGAGATATCACGTCCACCATTCTTTAATGTAAAAGATCTTAACTTCTCGATTACAGCCCTTGGATATGACGGTGTGACCTATAACTTCTCGATTACAGCCCTTGGATATGACGGTGTGACCTATAACATGATCCTTAATGATCAGGTCAGAGGTCAGGCCATTGTATTCCTGGTGTCGTGCTGTTGTACCCAAGGGTGATATCATCATGGTCAGAGGGTTTATATAAACAGCTTGGTGACCTTCAGTCTTACTTCACGAATCAACCTCAGGGAAAAAGTAAGAGACACTTACATGGAAGTTTATACTTCCCCTTAGCAGAATAGGCATGGGCTGAGGATGTGTATTAAGGGATTGAGAGACTTTATGTATCTCCTATTAACCATAGTATTAGGAGAGGATTTAATGTATTTATGATGTGTGTGTGTGTGTGTGTGTGTGTGTGCCACTATATATTGGAGAAAGGGGAACGTTGGAGGTGAAGGGAAGGTTTAGCTTTATCGCTTGAGACCTTGAATCTAGTTTATACCAGAAGCCAGGATTGGGAGACACCAGGTTATAAGGTACTGCTAAAGATCACTTGCCCACCAGGGTTGGGGTTCACGATGTGTACCCCTTCACTTTCCAGTTCTAGCAGTAGTGTACTGTGTCTTTTTTTTCTGGAAGGGTGAGGTACAGCTTTTATATACAAGTGCAGCTCTGGGGGAAAAAAATATTCAAAGCAGGTGTGATATCTTTGGACGTTTGGGCTCAAGTCTGTATAGGATTTTTCTTTTTTAAGTATAGTGGTGTTTACATTTGTATTTCGTTTACATGTGTACACAAGTGCAGATATGCTGTTTTTGTGTACAGTTCTTTCCCGGGTTGTTGGGAATTACTGATGATGGATATGCGAACCGTAGGCTTTTTAGGTAGATATTTTCTAGAGTCACTGCGAGTTTACGTTAAGATTGTGTGTTAAAGTATGAGACGAAGGTCAGAGTAGACATGATAAACGAGTAAGGTCACAGCACGATAGGCATCAAGGTCGGGGTTAAGAATAGAAGGGAAGATAAAATGTAGTAGTGAATGTAAAATGATTTTTGACGCTTGAAAAAAAAGAACTTGCACTGGTTCTGGTGTTACTGTCACTCGGTGGAGAATTTAGTTTGGCACGACTTTGTTGGTTTTCTTCAGGTTGATTCTATATTTTATAGTATTTTATAGTTACATTATGTGAATTCAATGCCATAGATTTAAAGAAGCTTCTCTTTTGTTTTTTCCCTCCCAACTTCGAACCAGCTTTACTTACCCAAGTAAGATCGGATTTTGGGATTTATTTTTTCGAGTGAAGAAAACGGTAACGTTAATATGGCTTACGATGCTACCAGTTGTATGTCGTTCCTGTGTTGTATTGATTGAGGAGGGGAGCAGGGGCGATTGAGGAGTATGGAAGGATTTCCCTGTGACTTGCCTGAGTCTTCCCCACCAGACGTGGGCCCGGGGCATTCCAGGTGCTCCCCAGACCGCTTGGAATGATATACCAAGAAATAACACCTTAGGCTTGAATCATATTCTCTTCTAGACCCCGGTAAGGCGTGACTCATACCAAGAAATAACACCTTAGGCTTGAATCATATTCTTTTCTAGACCCCGGTAAGGCGTGACTCAGGCCCTCACAAAGCCGAAACAGCTGCATGGCTTGCCTGCTGCATTCAAAGTTGAACATTATCTGCTTAGCTGCGTCTCAGACTGAGCTGTGATGTTCAGACAGTCAACACCATCCGTAAGGTACGTTAAGGTCTCTGACCCACCTGTGGGGGTAGAAGACCTCCGAAACCATCGTAAGGTGAGGTAAGAACCCGCGCAGACCTACCTGTAGGGGAAGAAGACCATCGTAAGGTAAAGTAAGGGCTTCAGTTCGGTATGCTAGCATTAGGCTGGCGTGGACGACAGGAAAGTACCCAAACCATTGCATGATCCCCGAAAAGGGGAAATAAAGACACTTGTATTGCCAAAGTTCTGCTACATTGAAGCTTAAGTAATCACAACTGGTAGGTAAGTTTTTGATGCCCATATTATGAGCTCAGAGAAGTTACCTATGCATCAAGCACCTTCCATTCTTGTGTTGAATATAATATTGTATAGCTACTGTTTTCATGGTGAGAAAATTGTTATGGACGAACAGAAGCTTAGCCGAGGACATGATGTACCCTATTTTCTTTTAGTACATAAACACGTTACACCGTGTTATAATTGGCGAAAAAGTTCGAAATATTGAATGCTAATGAAAGTACGGCGCTTGTGTCTTTAGATAACCAAGACTTGTTGAAGCATTGATCAAGAAATTAAGGTTATTCAGTAAAGAAAGGCTTTTTTTTTCTCTCATTTAACATGTAGTTAAGACCTGACCAAACCTCCTAAGTCGTTGATGAGAGCGAGTTATCCCCCGAACCTGACTCGCCTCCAGTTTTGAACGCGACAAAAAAGGTTGAGTTCTGTGTGAGATATCTCGATTTTCATATGTTTTGCATATAATGTTATCGTTATCTGATCATTATTAGCTGTTTGCAGTCAAGACCATTTTGGAAATTTAAAGTTGACCCTTGTGCAGGGGTAATATTGGTCTGCGTAACGTATATTTATGTGAATTGATGTTAGTTGATGTTTGACTGACCGTTGATGATGATGGTTGTGATGCTGTAACGTCATCGGTGGTAGAAGGTCGTCTAAGCGCAAATACAGTACCGTTAGTCTTGTGTTCATCCTCAGAGCACCAGGGCTTGACCCCTTGAGGACGAGGACTTAACCCCATGAGCCCCATGATTTAACCCTTTTGAGTAGGGTAGTGATGATTTAACCCTGTAGTTCGATGATTATTAATGTCGTCGTACTCAAGGGATGAGCCTCGATTGTGGGCGAGATCCCGGCGGTGCACGGGTTTTAGCAGGTCCTTTGTTGTCAGTGTTTGGTGAAAACCCCCCATCTTTAGAAGAGGCTTACAAGGCCCCCCCCCTCATCTTTAGAAGAGGCTGACAAGGCCCCCCCGTCTTCGAAAGAGGCTGACAACTAAAGGCTCAGTTCATTGTGATGGCTCACAGAAGAGTGAGTGGTTTGGTTTGCTTGTTTATTATCATTACCAAAGGTATATTTATTAGTGTTGTTCTGTGGGATGGGGAGGTTGCACTCCCGTTCATAGCCCAGATTATGGCTCTTCACTGTTTACAGACAGGCGCGACGTCGATCAAGCTTGCACAAACTATTGGACGTCTGGTGTGTAACCTTGCACAGGCAGGCGAGACATCGATTGACCTTGTACAGAGAGAAGAGAGAGACGGGATGCGTGGTAAACTGTTGCAGACAAACTGGATTATTTATAAGCTTATACGGACAGACGGCACATCTAAGGTTGTACAGACAAACTAGACATCTTTTTAAGCTTATACAGACAGACGGGACATTTGTTTCAGCTCAGATAGACTTGGCGTATGGTAAGGTTGGACAAACAGGAGAGAGGGTATTAGCTTTCCGTGAGTACAGAGTTAAAGGGCGAGACCCCTGGCTCTCACCTTCAAAGGGCGTAGGGGCCGTATGATATCCCCATTTTCTTGGCCAAGGTCAAGGGCGCGCGTGTGGCCCTAGGGTGGGAGGGGGAGGAGAGTGAGGCGGCCAAGGGGGCCCGGCAGGGCGAGCAGAAACAGCATCTGTTGGGTCTGCTGCTGACGACGCCTCACCGCAGTGTGTGTGTGTGTGTGGAGCTAAAGTCCTTTTCTCGTAATAGAATTCGGAATCTGATATCAGTGAGCCATGAGGGGTTGCAGAACAGAGAGTGGAAGTTAGTTTCATCCATTACTTAGAGGCCCACAACCACGCTGAGGCGAGAGAAGTCATTACGGGCACTCGAGAAACTTGAGTTAATAGAGTTATATAAGTTATAAAGACGTGCTGAGGATTACGAGCGCAGTAGAGTATGGCTCAGTACCCATATGGTTGGGGAGTAAAGAGAGATAGGTTAAGGACCTCACGTATCTCGAACATAGATATCTACAAACAGGCAGGGGTTTGCTGAACTTACAGACAGACAGAGAGCAGTGGAGAGGAGCATGGTCGTCTGGATAGAGAGCAATAGAGAGGGGTAGGAACCTTTAGGAGAGAGAGAGAGAGAGAGAGAGAGAGAGAGAGAGAGAGAGAGAGAGAGAGAGAGAGAGAGAGAGAGAGAGAGCGCAGAGAGGGGCAGGAGGTTGGGGGTGGGTGGAAGGGACGCTGGGGGCAAGATCGATGCTTCTCTTCGTCGACATTCCGAGGTCCTCCTCCACTAAGAGGGAGTGACTGGCATTGGTGGAGGGGAGACGAGGCAGGGGTTTGGGAGATGAGGATAAGTAAGATTGACAAGGGTTGGGAGGCATTGCGGGGAATACGAAGGAGGAACAGTAAACAGAGCGATTGGTATTAGCAAGTCCTAATGGAAGGAAGGAACAGGATTAAGAAAGTGAGATTGGTGTGGCAGAGATTGTGGTAAGGATGTTTGAGGCATTTGTGGATCGAAAGGTTAGATTTTAGGGGCTTTCTTGGACAGAATGGAAGATATTTTGAGGGATATTTTAGAAGCAATCTTAGGTAGTTATGAATATTTTTAAGGCTTTCATGGGTTGCGAGGAAGATTTTAGAAGCATCCTTGGATGGAAAGCAAGATATAAGACATTCGTAAATGGAGAGTAAGTTTTAAACGTTCATGGATAGGTAGGAAGATTGCAGAGTCGTTCCTAAATAGAAAAAGATTATATTTTAATGACGTTCTTAGATAGAGGCTTTAGAGGTATTCATGGATGAAGGATTTAGGGTAATTCCTGGATAGAGAAGAAGAATGTAGGATTATTGGTTAGGGATAAGGATGTAGCCGAGATGCGGGGGGGTCATTCTGAATCTGGCCACACACGGAGCCTTCTTGAATTTTTTAGAATGGACGGAACATCTGTGGTGGCCGGAGACCCGACCCGCCGGGTCCAGACGAGGCCGGAGAGACCCCGACCTGTCGGGTTTGTACGAGGCCGGAGAGACCTCGATCTGACGGGACTAAAGAAAAGATGGCAAGACCTTGGGAGGGCGAGGTTAGGCCAGACGAAAGAGGATTAGTTAGACAGTTAATTAATTAGTTAACGAAGTTAGTTCGTTCAGAGTTTACCAGCCTCTCTTGCTACGAACCGTGGCAGACATTACAGGCGCTCGACAAACTTGGACATAAATAGCCACACAAATATAGCAGCGTTACATAGATATAGGTAGATATATAGTCATTTTTCGGACGTGGGTTTGAGGTTTCCATATATTCAGTATATTGTGGGTTTGAGGTGCACATGTAATCTGTATAGATACAAGTACAGTAAAGCATGGATATAAACATATGGTCTAGGTTACAGGGTTTGGCGTAACGTCCGCTGTATTCTGACCTTGGACATGATGGCTGGGTCATCACGCGTTTATATACACAGACCGAAAGAAGTTTGTGACGAAGGAACAAAGAAAGAAAGAAAAAAAGAGAAAAAGGAATTTTGAGTGTAGTGACGGAGGATGAGACGAATGCATAAGGTTGGGAAGACACACACCAGTGCTTGGACCAAGTGGCGAGGGGTGTAACATTAGCTTATCCCGTAATGTTCAAGTCAGAGGCGGGACCACCATGCCCGTAGATCGCGCCGTCATAAATTAAGCGTCTCGGGCAAAAAAAAAAATCCCACACAACACATCACCAGTAAGTAATAGCAAACAAGATGGCTCTGTACTTTTGTCCGGATCTTCTCAAGCGTATTATGCAGGCCACAATACCGTTCAGTTGAAAGTTCTATCATCTATGTATTTCAAAGTGCGTTTGTTTGTCTATTCATTTCGTAGTTTTGAGAAAAGAGTGCTAACGTATTTCCAGAGTTTGTGGTAAGTATACTTATTGTATCGATCCATTGGCAATTATAGAATTATTTTGGTAAAATCGTCGTTTATATCGAATTACCTAATTTTCTTTTAAGGCTTTTAAAGCTGTGTCAGTCAGTGTACCAGCGTCAGCATCATCGGTGTCTTTACCAAAGTGTCATTGTGACAGTCAGTGTACCAGCGTCAGCACCATCAGTGTCTTTACCAAAGTGTCATTGTGACAGTCAGTGTACCAGCGTCAGCATCATCAGTGTCTTTACCAAAGTGTCATTGTGACAGTCAGTGTACCAGCGTCAGCATCATCAGTGTCTTTACCAAAGTGTCATTGTGACAGTCAGTGTACCAGCGTCAGCATCATCAGTGTCTTTATCAAAGTGTCATTGTGACGGTCAGTGTACCAGCGTCTGCGTCACTCAGTGTACTGGCAGTATCCGTCCCAATTATGCCTTCATTATTTTCGTTGAAAAATATGTTGCAGGACATCAGGATACCCTCGGAGGATTACAGATTGTGGCAGCGGTCTTGCAGTGTGGGAAAGGGTCGTCTACTGATCGCGCTGAGCCGATGCGTAACTTATTTTACGGAACATTTAAAAAAGGTTGACGAACGTCAGATAGACTGACGGCCTCTGGCAACTCTCGCATTTGCTTTTCAAAAAAAAAAAAAAAGATCGGAAAACGTCAGTTTAAGCTGGTGTCTCCGATCATTGTTTTTTTCGCCGCTGAAATTAAAACATTTAGAAAACTAATTAGTGATGATTAAACTTTTGTAATTGGTAGCCCGTGAAATATCCTTTATGTGTAAGTTTTGATAAATGAGAAGGCACCACCAGTGGAAGAATTTCGTGCCGTTGTCTAGGGGTTCGCAATATATATCCCACACAGGTGTGGTAGTGTGCTTTGAAGCAGCTTTAATTTGATTGGAGTCGGGAACAGCAAGTTGTGGAACCTTGATGGCGGAGGGAACAATCAGTTGCAGCCTCGTCGTGTTGTGAACTCGAAGTTGTGTCTGTGTGTTATTATTGCAGTGGTGACGTATTGTGGTGTTGATGATGCCTGTAGCTGTGGGCTGGAGGGTGGCGTTAACTGGCAGTAACGATGGTAGCTGCAGGTTGTAAGACGCCAATGCCGTGCACTGGGAAGTGGCGGGTAACGCCCCTGGAGTGGTGTGGTACAACTTATTCACCTGTGTGATCTGATTGTGTACATGGGAAGGACGGAGAATAAGAGACCTGATGGTCCTTGAGGTTATCTGCTTTGTCTTGCGATTGTGGTAGAAACAGGTTAGCGAAGCAGAAGGCACTTGACGTAGAGCCGAGCGAGGCCCTCAGTTCACTGTAGTGGGAGGATAGGGGATAGGCAGTATAGTATAAACCCGCCAAAAGCAGGACACATGTGTAGCAGTAGTGAATAACCAATATTGATTCATGAAAGTAGACATGAGTATAGTTGCAAGGATCAGAGAAATGCTGGTGAAGATGGAGTGTTGATTTTATTAAGGAAAGAATTGACGAAAAAATAGGATCGTAATCTTAAGAGTTAGAATGACTAAAGTTGAGAAATAGATAACTGTCCATTCCGAGACAGTATGTGATATTCATCAGCCGCGTAGATCCAGCGTTAATTTAAGGACTTTAAAGCGAAATTTCTAAGAGCATTCACGCGTGTACATTGCTCTATCCTGGACATGTAGTCGGGGGCCGTGAACCGCGTCGCATGTTGGACGTGATCGCCAAGTAGTCATCGTTTTCGAGGAAGGTCTCGCATTATTGACGGGAAAGCTAAAATCCTCGTCGCTGTACCAGTTGAAGGCAAAATGGACTGTTGTACTTGTTTTAATATCCAGTTTTTCGTGGTCGGAGTTCAGTGTTAAATCAGTGACACGTAGTATTGGTTTGATCCAGACCAGCGCGGGGTCACGTAGTTTGTCATAATGTAATCCTATAATGTAATGATATAATCCTCTTTACTCTCTCTCTCTCTCTCTCTCTCTCTCTCTCTCTCTCTGCCTTTTCGTCCGTTCGTAAATTTATTTTCCTTCTAGAAGTCAAAGAGACTGACCTAGTGAGCTAGAAATCGTTTCCACGACAGCCTGTAGCCGTGCATCAGCGTTATCAAGGCCATTTTTCGACTCTCCTAGCCACAGGGAACTCCTAAAACTCGCGCTTCCTTTGTTTTCCTTATAGACGAGACGCTGTCTGATCTGCGGAGGTGATATGTTAACAGGAGGCCAGAACTGAGAAGCTGAGACTTCGTAGTATAGTCTGCTGGGGATGTCGATTGCATTTTTCTGTTTAGTTGTTATATGCAAAGGTGTGTGTGTGTGTGTGTGTCTGTCTGTCTGTCCGTCTGTCTGTTTGTCCGTCTGTGTGTGCTCGCAGAAGGCTGCCTCACGCTTTGTCTTTTTTCCTCCCGTCTCTGCGGAAACAAACTTCAGTGACCTGGCAATAGAAGCGGCGAAGCAGAAACTTGACAAGGGTTTTCCTGGGTAATGAGCAGAGGCTCATGTTTGCCCACTGGCTGCTTTACTTAATGACAGGCACCGGTTCCTGAGAAAGTGAGATTTAGATTTAAGAATCGATGGAGACCATCAGTATTGAAATATTGCCATGCTGTTGTAAGTCATAATTACAAACGTCTGTGCACTGGCGCGTCTCCTAATGATGGCAGTGTTATCCCATGTTATCTCACTTATGCTATTGATAACTCTCATGTCAGATATGCCACGGATGACATTGCCATATCATCTGTATCATATTTGACAGTGAATACTCGGATGGGGTATTTTGGTAATCTTAGGAATTCGAAATGGTTTCCTAAGTAATTACTGAAACTCAGATTGGTGTACGTAAAGATCGTTGTTTGTATCGAGTGGGAAATAAACTGAATTATGCTGAGAAGGATGTTCAGTATCCTTGGTGTGTCTGTATATCTGATATACAGACACATTATCAAGGTAAATCTTGTGTAAATATGACAAGACTCACTTGGACAGTGTGGAGCATTGGTGTCAGTATTACAGGAAGGTATATTTCAGGACGGCAGCAGCTGCAAGGGAGAACATCTGGACAGTGTTGAGCAGTGGGCGACAATGATACCGGACACCCACAGCTGCAGATACAACATCTGTAAGAACTTAACGCACAGGAGGAGCAATACAACAAAGACAGATGCAGCAGTTTCGACTCCAGCTGTGAGTTTGTTACTGCAGCAGCTGTGTTAACATCATGATGTATCACGGCTGCTGCAGCACCGCTGAGGACAGCGGTATGAGCGAACTAGGCCTAATGGTAGGGTAATACTGGCGTCTTGGAGGGTGTGGTGGGGGCGCGGCGCAAGGCGAGCGAGGGCGGGAAGGTGGGTTGGCGTACCCGAGGCCCAGACAAGACTTGCGCGGACCCTGCCCGCATCCCCTCCCTCCTGCTGCTACTGCGGCAGTGTTCCCAGACGGACCAGTGGTGTGGGCGGGGAGGGGGCGTTTGGGGGAGGAGGAGGTGGTGGTGGAGGAGGAGGAGGAGGGAATGTCTGGAAGCTACGCCAGGTCGGGGAACTTCCCGCTGCCAGAGTGACGGTTGGTGGGAACCAAGGCTGGAACAACGGTGAACACCCGCCTTGATGACCTGCCCCGCGAGGGTCTCGAACTGCTGTCCATCTGATTCACGGGCGATCAAGGCGCCAGATGACGCCACCACCGACGTGCCCAGATGAATTATAACTGGTGTATGGTACGGCCTACTTTGTCCCTTGCAGAGTGGAGGACAGGACTGGTCAGGCCTGAGGTCACTGGCTGTTACGTCCTGCCCAAGGTTCGTGCCTTCGTGTCCTCTTGTTATGTCACGACTAGTCGTAGATCGTATGTAATTCACTTGTAACACAGGTGACCCTGTTCACGCTACCAAGTGCAGCGTTCATTTTTGCTATTCCTAGAAGTGATATACGAGTTTTAGAGTGTGGTGGTGGTGTCGTGTTCAGGTTTACCGGGAATATAAACTTCGAAGAGCCGAGATTTATATATTATTTACGTGAAAATAAAGATATTTATTACATGATATGGTTGAGCCAGTGAGTGCGTGTGTGTGGAGATGGGGGCGTTGCAAGGACTGGCTTCTGTGAACACCGTAAAAAAGCATAATGCGGTTTCTCTTGCTGAGATGAAACACGATATGCAGTAGCACACTGAGTGGTTGATTGGTTGTTTAGTTCTTTCTGCCTATCACCTGCCAGGGGTCATTAAGGCCTCCAGTTTCAACCATCGAACTCGCATGCCCAGCTTGCGTAGACGGGGACAACGGCTCTGCTGAAGTATCTGCTCATTGTTCCTTAAGTCTCTCTCTCTCTCTCTCTCTCTCTCTCTCTCTCTCTCTCTCTCTCTCTCTCTCTCTCTCTCTCTCTCTCCATTTATTTCAACCTTCTCGTCTCGCTGCTATCTTTTCATCCATCCTCACTGTATTATCCCTCTTGCCTTTACCCGTCTTTCGCTTCGTTCTCTCTCGTGACCAACGAACGGGAAGGTATACTACTGGCACTACCCGCTTGTAGTGAACCAGCACCTCAGTGGCTGTTAAGTGTCACTCCTTTGCCCCAGATAGCGATCCTTTCTCTCTCTGCCTCATAGCTGCGTAGGTTGCTTGCTGGCTTCCAGTTCACAAAGATACCATCTCCATCTCGCACGGACCACTTGACGACATGTAACTCACACGACTCGCTCATCGTAATCCGAGATATTCCTGCGGTGAGCGCTACACGCTATCCCTGCCTTTTGGCAGAATGTCGTCACAAGTACTCGTGCTTTCTCTCAGCAGCTTGTAACTTCACTCAGAATATTGCCTACATAACTGCCAGAGATGTACAGAGACAACAAACCCTTCCCTCTCTTCATAGTAAAGGATGAAATGTTTTAACGAAGTTTGCTAAGAGGTCATCCAAGGTTTGGCCAGATTACGGTGGTAATGCTTGTGCTAAATCTGTTCTGTGGAAGTAGTCACTGGTGTTGGGGTTCACAGCTCTTTCACGGAAAAAGCAAAAGAAAATGGTACTGCAATAAAGTATCCTCAATCATGGAAACGTAGGTTAGGATTTTTTTGGTTTCGGAATTATAATGCTTCGGAATATTATGGTCATCCCGTATTGCTCACTCTTCTTTTGTCACCAGGGAAAGGAGGCATCAAGTAACGTAACCTGCAGCTGAGGAGGTTATGTCGCGGTCACCTACTTGGATGCGGGGAAAGACGAGCTGTGAGAAGGTTCCATATTTCTTTATGGGCGCACTATTCCCCTGGCCCTGGGAGCGAGGCGAGACTGTAAGAAATATAAATATAGACATCCTAGGCTTCCGTTGTGGCGAATGACATGTGCAATATAATCTAAATCTACCCTGTGTCAGCGATCTTACGTGACTGGTCATACGCGTCGCGGCATACCTCACGGATCAGAGCGGACACCATCCAATCAGCGCCGAAGTTCGTGCCGTCTCCTCCAATCATCGCTCTCCCGATGTTGCCAAAAAGTAGCATTCAATTTACGGGCGCTTCGCATGTGTGGCGCCCCTTCCTAGGCATGATCGAGGGGGGAGAGGAATGGCTCCTAGACAGAGTGACCATATTGGCGTGTCGGACCTGCCACTTAAATCAGTACCAAGTGTTAATTAATGGATCGACACCACTGGTCTGCACACCCATGGCTCCCCCTACACGTATCTCTTTAACCGGCATGTTCGTTAAGGGACAATCAAATGATAATGACTCTTGACAGTTATGGTGGGGGGTAATTGCTGTATTATCACCGGTAACAACCCCATTGCCGTAATTAATCTTAAGCATGTGTCATGATGGGTCCATATAACTGAATAGTGACTGGTGATGTTGAATTGTATATTATTTTTTTTCTGTCGTTTTCCTCTTTGGTTTATTACTTATGATAAGGAAAATGTACGGTTGTTACGAGAAAGGAATACCTTACTTGGGAAGGTGTCCCACGCTCATAAGCGTAGTAGCAATGCACCAGTGAGGCTGGTAAAGTTGTATACCCATTGTGAGAGCAGGGGGCCAGCCACACAGGCACCCGGCCATCCCAGACGTGCACATTATTATGCAAGCTGTCGCCTGAGATCGTTCCTGGGCATACTAGCCTCCCCCTGAAACAACAGGTGCTTCATGTCTCTCGCAGATTTCCCTGCAGATGTTGCGTCTCTTGGAACAACAGGTGCTCCCAGTTGTGTCTGTCAAAATACCCACCCAGCCTTAACCAGTGTTGTTACCTGGATGCTAGTCTGATTATTGAGGTATCTTAATCTGACTTTAAAGGAGGTACACATGTTGATAGGGATTTAAATACTTTAATGTTTGACCTGGAAGTAAAAGTTTGTTTTGTTCCTTTTACAGGCATTTAGACATTGTGCATTAGACTGTGTGAAGAGTTTGATATAACTTAGAAAAGCAAATGGATTTGTATGTAGCATTTATGGATCTGGAGAAGGCATATGATAGAGTTGATAGAGATGCTCTGTGGAAGGTATTAAGAATATATGGTGTGGGAGGCAAGTTGTTAGAAGCAGTGAAAAGTTTTTATCGAGGATGTAAGGCATGTGTACGTGTAGGAAGAGAGGAAAGTGATTGGTTCTCAGTGAATGTAGGTTTGCGGCAGGGGTGTGTGATGTCTCCATGGTTGTTTAATTTGTTTATGGATGGGGTTGTAAGGGAGGTAAATGCAAGAGTCCTGGAAAGAGGGGCAAGTATGAAGTCTGTTGGGGATGAGAGAGCTTGGGAAGTGAGTCAGTTGTTGTTCGCTGATGATACAGCGCTGGTGGCTGATTCATGTGAGAAACTGCAGAAGCTGGTGACTGAGTTTGGTAAAGTGTGTGGAAGAAGAAAGTTGAGAGTAAATGTGAATAAGAGCAAGGTTATTAGGTACAGTAGGGGTGAGGGTCAAGTCAATTGGGAGGTGAGTTTGAATGGAGAAAAACTGGAGGAAGTGAAGTGTTTTAGATATCTGGGAGTGGATCTGTCAGCGGATGGAACCATGGAAGCGGAAGTGGATCATAGGGTGGGGGAGGGGGCGAAAATTCTGGGAGCCTTGAAAAATGTGTGGAAGTCGAGAACACTATCTCGGAAAGCAAAAATGGGTATGTTTGAGGGAATAGTGGTTCCAACAATGTTGTATGGTTGCGAGGCGTGGGCTATGGATAGAGATGTGCGCAGGAGGATGGATGTGCTGGAAATGAGATGTTTGAGGACAATGTGTGGTGTGAGGTGGTTTGATCGAGTAAGTAACGTAAGGGTAAGAGAGATGTGTGGAAATAAAAAGAGCGTGGTTGAGAGAGCAGAAGAGGGTGTTTTGAAATGGTTTGGGCACATGGAGAGAATGAGTGAGGAGAGATTGACCAAGAGGATATATGTGTCGGAGGTGGAGGGAACAAGGAGAAGAGGGAGACCAAATTGGAGGTGGAAAGATGGAGTGAAAAAGATTTTGTGTGATCGGGGCCTGAACATGCAGGAGGGTGAAAGGAGGGCAAGAAATAGAGTGAATTGGAGTCATGTGGTATACAGGGGTTGACGTGCTGTCAGTGGATTGAAGCAAGGCATGTGAAGCGTCTGGGGTAAACCATGGAAAGCTGTGTAGGTATGTATATTTGCGTGTGTGGACGTGTGTATGTACATGTGTATGGGGGGGGGGGGTTGGGCCATTTCTTTCGTCTGTTTCCTTGCGCTACCTCGCAAACGCGGGAGACGGCGACAAAGTATAAAAAAAAAAAAAAAAAAAAAAAAAAAAAAAAAAAAAATATATATATATATATATATATATATATATATATATATATATATATATATATATATATATATATATATATATAATGTAATATAAACCAACTACCAACTGGTTAAGTAGAATAAAATGTCAGAGGCCAACAAGAGTACTTGAGGAGCAAGACGAGAGGTGGCCAACTGGCGGGCCGGAAGCTGGCCTGGTCCCGCCCACGGGAGGAAGGACCCACCAGTCAAAACAGAGGCCGTCAAGGGTCCACTTGTGCCTCGCTGATAAGCCTCGTGCTTACGGTTTACGTCGGCCTGATAAACTGCCTCGTGGTGGAAGCGCTTGCGAGATGCTCACGGTATCTGTGTAAAAGTTAACGTACGGCGTTTTATGCTTAAATCGGCCGATTCTGTGCTCCTGGAAAACCTCGGGTGATGTAATGACTCTGGGTGACACACCTGACCACTCCACCGTGTGAGTGTAGGAGCTCTCACTGGGCGGGAGAGGAGCACCCGGGTCCTTCAGAACTCATAGTGGGGGAGGGAAGTGGGTCGTTTGAGAACACTCGAGGGGAACGTGCGTGTAAAGATGGGAGAGCCCCGACTGAACATATTGAAAGTGGAGAGTGTGGGAGTGAAGCTTTCCCCCAGAGCACACAAAGATGAGTTTGTGAGGTTCTCATGGAATCGTCTAGTGTTTGAGGAGGACCGCCCATACAACAGTTGGTGGGAGGGGGGAGGGCGTACGTCCGGGCACGAGTGGCCGCGCTGCATGTTAATGAGTTCTGCACTTGTTACGGTGCACGTGGCGAGTGAGGGTAGGGAGCGAGGGGAGGGGTTGAGAGGCCGCGCGTGCTGCTGTTTGGTTGCTGGATGGAGAGGCATCCTCCTCATACCATCCTGGCAACCAGCATCCCCCATTTCTTACGGGCGGCACCTTGGCTGTAAAGGATTTCGGAAATGTATTGTGTGATCTTGTCACAGACGTCTTAAGAATGATGTATGGGGCAAGCAGGACACACAAACACACACACACACACACACACACACACACACACACACACACACGAGCTGGCTGGGCATCACACCGTATTGATCGTGAGTCATGAGGGGTGTGGTCACCCCTGCCCTCATTCATTCAGATTTAAACTTGGAAATTTCGATTTCGCTTTCTCCACTTCGGGGTCCTTCAGAGTCGCCGCACAGCAGACGTGAAGGTTCCCAAAGAAGTATAAGACACCGGACTCACGACACATGATTCTCGGCTGTGCGTCCGGGCGCAGCAGTGTGGAACGAGGCGATGTCATATGAAAGTTGGGTTGCTATTGAGCGTGCCGTCTGGTGCTACACGTGACTTAAAGTTGGCGTTCCCGGCGGAGCACGTGGGGCAACCCGGCAGGCTTTGTCCGCCCCGCCGGAGGAGGAGGAGGAGGGAGTCGCCCCTCCGGCCACGCCTCGCGCCCCTCTACCTCCCTCCGCCAGATGCCACTTGCTGTTGCCTCTTAGCGAGGACTGAGTTTATGAGTTAATGACCGTATTTAAACCGCCCCGCATGCTTATAGCGTGGGGAAAGACAATACAGTCGCTCAAGAAGCGTATGGAGGTATGCAAATGTAGTTTGATATGAGGCAAGTTACAGAAGTGGATTACGGGACTCGTGTATGAAGTTTTTAGAGATGCTGATTTTTTTTAATACTCTGGTAGGTGACGTCGTTGTGGTGGAACGCCTTTATCGTGTACGGAAAGTTGCTTTGGGCAGTATGGTGTGTAGCGGTAGCTCATGTGGCTGACGTGTTTGGATATCCTGGTAATACCCTTACGTCTTCCTCCTGAAGAGGACGGTACGACCCTTGGGTACGATTTTCTGCACTTCGACCGTACCCTTCAAGGCTTCATGTCAAAGGCCGCGCCATCATACCCAAGTGTCGTGTTAGAGGATTAAATATGTTTATTGGGTGTGACGATGTGTACGTTTCTGTCACTCTCATGTAGGGCATTTCCCGTGTCTTTGTGTCAATGGCATGAGAAGCGGTGGTTGGATTAGGTCGTGGCGGGTGGTTGGGTGAGGTCGTTGTTCTGTGGTTGTATGAGCGAGGAGAGTTGTGATGGCGTGGTCAGGGAACCATGTGTGGGCGTTGGTTAGTGTGGTACCCAGGTCACCAGAGGCCGTGACCTCCTCACCCACAGCTCCACCTCCTACCAGCCGTTAAACACACCTTCACCGTCCCACCTGCTTCCTCACGTGACTCGTGTCGCTCAACCAGCACCTTCGGCGAATACGAATTAGTATGTTGCTGTCAGTAGCTAACTGTAGTTTTTGGTGTAGATGACGTGTGGTACAGTGTCACGATCCGTCTGCGTTCGTAGATGACTCGCTTCAAAAATGGATGGAGTGGTCAGCTGAGAAAATAAAAAGCCTGGATTCTGCTTTAAGTGAGCAGGTAGTGAGACGTGTGAGCGCTCGCAGGAAGATGGCGGCGCCCTGATTACCTTGGCAGGAGCTGGGGAGGAGGCGGACGTCCTCATGAGGAATGTAGCAAGGGAGGGGGAGGGGCAGCGCCCTCTCTCTGACGGTCAGGGTAGGGAAGGTGATAGCCCGTCCAGGGACGGAGAGAGGCGATGGTCAGGGCGTCGAGGGAGGTGAGTAACTGTGTTGTGTTTCTTGGGAAGGGGAGGGGAGTCGGGGAAGCTCATCAGGAGACAGAGGGAGGCCTGTTCTGGCAGCCTGGTGGGGAGACTAAGAGCAGTACACAACATAGATTATGATAAACTCACAGGTGGTTGGTCCTTTAGTATTGGGAGTCTATGCTACAGACGTTCCTCTCCTCACAAGACTCGACAGCCTTTTAAGAAAATGTGAAAAATTATACGCTGTAGCACTTAAATCTGTTGCGAGTGAAAGTTTTGTTGAATGACGTCTGTGTTAAAGTGTAAACGACTCCCCAGGGTTTTGTTGAACGTGCGTTGTGTGACGAAGATTATGTATACTTCGCTATGAGGGGAATGTGATACAGAGTTCCATTGTAATCAGGAGTTACTACTTCACAGAGTGACAGACATCACCCTCTGGAAATCCGTGTGTTTGTTGTACTCCCCATGACCCTACCACGACGAGTGCAGTTACTGGAAAGCCTGGAAAACGTGCTGGTTTTGTGTGGAACGACCGTGTTTTCCATGCAGATGGTCACGACATGGTAATGTTCCTCTTGATGTTTCTGTTTTCGGAGTTGTCGGTCCTTCTGCAGGTGTCGTCTGGCGGTGTGAGACTCTTGCTGGAGGGTTGAGGGTCCCGGATCACGGTGGTCAGAAACAGGGATTCGAGCGGTTTCAACAGTCGAGCTTGGAGATTTGATAGATAAAGTTAGTGATAGGTTTAACCCCTTCAGAACGACGGTACGACACTTGAGCACGACGGTACTACCCTTGAGCACGACGTTACAACGCTTCGATACGATGGAGGATGATCGTTGACCTGAACTTTTGGTGGTCAGGTTTGTCCACCATACCCAGGGGTCGCGCCGTTGTGCACGCGTGTCGTTCCGTCGTTCAGCAGGGCTGTATCAGGGTCCTTATGGCATCGCACCGTCGCGTTATAGGGAACATGGTCTTGGTACACAGATTTGGTGTTGTATTATGTATTCTCTCTGGTAAAGCTATGCACTCGTGGCTCAACATGAACCCTTAAAGTTGATGTGTGAAAGTGGTGCGTCGGGTCGTAACTTTATGGGCTGTGGCGGTGCGTCTCGGCCTCAGAATGTGGGACGCCGACCGACACACACACACACTTACTGAGGGGAAAAATATTTTGAAAAATCACGTTGATCATGTTCAGGTTAGTTGTGGTTATACAGTCGTGTGAGAGGAAGTAAGATCTTGATTAGGGGGAGCGGGGGAGTCTCTTTGGTGGGAGGGTTGTAGTCTTGCGATGGGAGGTTCGTCGCCGAGATTAGCTCGTGGTTTCAAAGCTTGGGAGAGGAGATCTGGAAGTGGGGAGAGCGCCTTTGAGATTCCCCGATGGGCGTCAGTTGATTTGACATGGTCATGGCAGGAAATAGAAGCCTTGTAATATTGTACCATTGGCAGACTGACAAGACGGAAACCAGTTGGGCGACCGAGAAACGGGTAGGTTGAATATAAGAAATAAGCTCTTGATATATACAGGAACATCTTCAGAAGAGGTGACCCGTAAAGGTCAGGTCAGAGGTTCCAGTTGTGATCGTCCCGGTTGTGGTTCCAGTTGTGATCGTCGGAAAGACTTCAAGAATGCGTTGAAGACAGCGGACCTCTCCTTCCTTCCTGAGACATGGTAAAGATGTTCTCTTCCTTTGTTTACGTGGGAGGCGTAACAGGATTGCTCCCCTGTGCAGAGAAAACGTAACACTGGCTCTACCCCAAGATACAGGGGGGACAGAACTATTTCTCCTCTTCCTATTGTCGGGAGCCATAAGAATGCCAGGAGCGCGGCGCGATTACATTCCCTCGTCTCCCTAGGGTAAAATAGGAAGAGACTGTGATGTTAGATAAGGTCAGCAGATTTCAAAGAGAAAATGTACAATCTGACCTTGAATGACTAAATTCAAGCTCGTATTTTCGTGCATGTACTTTCATTTTTTTTAATTATATTTGTTGCTGTTATTAGCAATTTCCTTAAAAAATGTCATGGAGGTTGATTTATTGTGGTAAATCATTATTTCTGAAGTGGGCCCGGCGAGTCGCATTAAGCTCGCTCATTTGTTCAGGTTGGCCGACAGATGGATTTCCAATGGAATTACGTGAGCCGTGTGGGGCACCGTATGGACACAAGTGGTCCTGAATTGGAAACGTTATGTTGGGGGTGTTGTTGCTCCAGCAGATGTGGCCACCAGAGGTTATGAGTTATGAGATCGGCAAAGAAACTAGAAATGACGTCCAGATCCAGATTTAGATGTGATGAATAAAGGAAGAAGTGAAAAACAGATTTTTTTCCCCTGCGCGTTAGCCGTTACGAATCTGAAATATTCGTATTATGTCGACTAATGTTGGATACACTGTGATAAACGACCAACAGATCCTTTCGTATTAGTGGGGGAGGGGGAAGCGATACAGACAGGCTCCTGTTGTAGAGAAGGGGGTTGGGGCAGACAACGACCGAGGTTGGGCTCCCCCCCCCCCCCCCCTAGCTTCACCCTCACCATCACTCGTACAGATTTATCCCTGAGTTCGAACCCCGTGTGTGAGGGTTGGCTGGCAGGCACTGTGACCGTATTCGGTAGTGTACGTATAATGGAGTTTTTTTTATGTGCTTCTCAGGAACAGGTGGTGTGTGTGTGTGTGTGTGTGTGTTGGAAGGACAGTAAACTTGGTTACGTCACAAGTCGCCAGGTACAAACCTTGAGCGCGACGGTCCGAACCATCGAACTAACCCGTCGTTGTACCAGATAGCCATTACGTCATGGGCGAGGATCGTACCGTGCCGCTCCAGGGGTGAGGTGACTGTTGTGTTGTGTGGTGCAGCAGCCTGTGTTCATGACAGGTACTTCAGATGGTTGTGGTGGTAATGTAGCGTAGCCAGTCAGGGTAACATGAGACGTAACATTCAGTCTCAGGTTCGTGTCTAGCTAGACTCGGGCACGTCTCGTGGAGGAGGTCCTCGTAAAAGAAGACCTACCCCACCATACCTCCTCCTGATGTAGGACCTACCCCCAGCACTCCTCCTGAAGGAGGACATGCACCCACCACTTTCCCACATGAAGGAGGTATCCGATCTCTCATCCTCTCTACTCAGCGGAAGTTCCCTCTGGTGCTCATTGTTCCCCGTCTTCCCTCCAGTGGGCCTTTTCACCTCTTGATAGTTTCCGTCACCATTGGGTATGGTTGACGTCATGTCATAGAACCTTTGTACCGGTTTATATTCATCTTCCTTTCGAAGTGTCGTCGAATTTTTTGTCGACAGTGTCACTTGAGATGTATTGGTTTACAGGCTAGCTAGAGAGGATATTGATACGTGTGTTGATGTTCATTTGTGTTCCCAGATGCCTTTCATAACCTGGTGTATCACTCTTATTGTAGATATTGTTATCCTTTTTGTACATTTTATATGGATGAATATATTGAATTGATGTTATTTTGTGAACAATTTTCGTCATTATCATCAAGGAATTCTATTTCTCAGAATGGGAGGTTGTCTCTCCAATTTTCTTGTCCGGGCAGTTCCGTTCTGTTCTTCCCCCGAGGCTGTGGCCTGGGGTGTGTGATGTGGCTTGGGGGTTTGTGGTGTGGGAGGGACCTTGCCCCCTATTGTAGCCACCTGGTATACGACAGTGATGTCATTCGTGCACCGATGTTGTAATCCCTTGAAGAAGATGAGACAGTGGGATATAGTCTGGCTTTAGATCTGGTCTTTAAGGGTCAAGTCAAGAGGCCAAGCCATCAGGTGGTCGCACCTTGGTGTCCCAGAGGTTAAATGTGGTGTTGATGTGGCCAAGAGTAGCCTGGTAGTGACGTCCAGTTGTGTGTGGCCAAGTTTATTGTGAGAAAGCAACCACACCTGTGGCCAATTTTCTAGTTGGACCAACAACATGTATGGTGTGACTCACCTAAGCATGGGGTTAGCCTGGTTTAGTAGTAATCCTACATCCAGTGTGTGGCAGGGAACCCGTCTCGCGTGGTGTGGTTGATGATGTCACCCGCTGATGTGGTATGTTGTCGTGTTGTATATTGTGGTGTCGCGTCCGTTGTGGACCTGTTTCTGGTGTGACAGTGACCTCCTGTCTGATGTGTGTGGGATAGTGATCCAGGCTGAATGGAGTCAGGAAGCGTATAGTGTTACACCTGGTATGATGATATGCCTGGTGTGGCAGTAATATCAAAGCCTGGTTCGGAGTTGTCGTAATAAGCGCCCTTCGGGTATGGGACATAATCTCGCAAGTCTGAGTTGTGAAATGTTGAGTAGATCAGGTGAAGGCAATGAGTGCCACATCAAAGCTGTTCTGATTCATGTATGGCTCTCAAATTATAGGCTTAGAGGACCTTTACCGAATCTTTATATTTCGAGAACTTTAAGCCTAGCAGGGTTTTTGCCGAATCTAACCACGTGAAATAGACGCCTTGTGCGTGGTCAGGGTTGCTAAAGATGGGAAGAATACTTATTTTCGCCACGAACAGACACTTTCCAAGTAGAAACCTGATTTTTCCTTGTGTAACATGTGTGTGTTTTCAGACTACAGCTTCGTGGGGATGTGAATTACGTTAAAATAATGATGTTAAACTTCTTGACGGAGCTAACTACTTGTCAGCTACATTTAGATATTATTGTCCTGAAGATCAGGGCATATATAGCTTCAGTCGGCCCTTAAGAACCCTCTTGGCTGACCTCGAAGCCCTTACAGACTTCACAGCCCTGATTAAAGCCATTACAGCCGCGTAAAAACCCTGACTGACACATTAAAGCCCCTGATAGATATCCCTCCCTCCCATGGAACCATAAATGACACCCGAGAGCCCTAATCTGACAGCCCTCGAAGCTGTGACTGACGCCTCAGCCAAGACGCCCCACACTCTGCTGGATCCCCGGGGAGCGGGGGCGAGTAAGTTGTGGTGGGCGTGACGGACCAATGAACACGGTCCGCCCCTGAAGGTCTTACTCCCAGATCCTCCGCACCTCAGACACTCTTTGCAATGAGTGGTCTTTAGTAGGTGCTCGTGTGTGTGTTTAGACAAGGATTTTTGAATTAAAACTAAACTTATTAGTTCTTAGTGTCATAAAAAGTCGGGACGCATAAAAGAAATAAGTTCATTTGTCAACAGATGTTCATATTGCATTGTCATGAGCTTGCCTGCACGGAGTGCTCCTGGGTACTTGTATGTAAATACGTAATGTCTGTCAGTAATCAATTTTGGTAGTGGGTTGCGCCCTCCGTGATTGGAGCCCAAATGTTTAACATATATCAAAATTTTGATGAGTTCGTCGTGATGTAGATGTTGGCTCACATTGTGGTGGTGGTTGGCTGGGGATGTGGGGCCTGAGGTGTGTGGGAGTCGTAACAAGGAGCTCCGTGTCTGGCCCGCAGGAGGAGTTATCCTAGCACCCGTCATGGCCTTCAACCCGACACCCCTCCTGGTAGACAGTACCTGTTATGTACGTCTTGAGCCATTTTTTCCTGTCCCTGCTTGGAGTTGACACTTTTTTTTCCCCGAAGATTATAATATATATGTCACAGAATCTGTGAATAGCAAAGGTAGTTTAGATGTCGTGGTCGTGTGGAGAAGCGACATTCCTTTGGGGTGATGTGTCAGGATGTTAAGCCAGCAGACCCCAGTCCTGGGGCGCCCGGCCGCCGCGCGCCGTCTGTGGTGGCGTCGAGGGGTCCCCCTCTGGTCAAGGTCTCCAGGCGGCGGCGTCCGCAGCCACACTTCGGGGGGTCCCTGGTGACTCACACACTGCACCTCCTGAGGACAAGCGACTGGCTAGTCCGGGCCGTGAGTTCAACTTACCCTGAAAAATATGATTTTATTTTGCCGTCATTACTTATGTGAAGCTACAGGTTACGCTTTCCCTCACCAGAGCGAGTCTGACACCGTTATTGTTGTCAGCACCGTGAAAGCAGCGGTGCAGGTGTGGCAGCAAAACACCCGGGAAATAAAAACAAACAACGTCTTAGATCAGGGTTGTGGAAGTGGTGCGTCGTAAGACCTTAGATTTATAGTTTATGAGCGAGACATCTGCACCTTGTCATTCTACTCTCGTGTCTAGTTTTGTATACACAGATTTTGTAGTTGTAGGCTTTTTATGGTACATGTGTGACAGTCATTTGCAGTGTGGCTTAAGGAACAAACTGGCCCGCTCTTTGATAAACTTAACTCCCGTATACTTTAGGGTGGGCGGTCATTACCCTTTAGACTCATAAAGGAGAAAACTGGTCGACTTTATTTGGTCTGTGTAAAACAGACTCATTTTCCCGACAGGTATAACTTCTGATGTGGAGTTGGATCCCTGGTGAGATCTAGGGTCAGATAGGCAATGCAGTGTGATGTTCCCATTTGGAGATGTTATTGGATCGCTTAAGCTGATTTGTTCGTCATCTGTTCGTCTTTTAAGTTCGTGTGACTCTGGAGAAGTCGTAAACTCTTGCAGACCATTTTTTATACGTAGAATGACAATGGGTATTCAAGCAAACGCTGATCGCTTTTTATGAAATACTGAAATATAACGAAATTGTTTGAATATTTTATGTAAACTGTTTGAAATTATTTCACGGCTTATACTTTCTCTTACAAATGTAATTTTTAATTTCTGGTCCAGTGTTTGTATTGTAAAAGGGTGTTTATTTTATTTGATTTTTGGTGTAAAATGTGTATTGTATAAGATCTTGCAAGCGTGGCAACACTGTGGGCGGCGGAGCGGTGTTCCGGTCTGGGTAAGTTTGCCCGTCCACTCGTCCCGCTGACGTGTGCTGGGACGGTTGGCGGAACGTGTTCCCTTCCCTGGGCCTTCCATCACACCCGCACCGTCACACTACCCGTCAACACAGTCTCCTGGGACTCCCCTCTCATTCCAGCCTCGTCTGCTAACTCATCAGTTCAGTCTGTCAAACAGAATACCTATATAACTCTGGAAGTAGCGAACAGTTGGCCAGGTTGATTGGGTAGCGACGCTGAGCATCGCCTTGAGATGATCATACAAAATCATCCTCTTCCGAGAGAGAGAGAGAGAGAGAGAGAGAGAGAGAGAGAGAGAGAGAGAGAGAGAGAGAGAGAATTTGAAGTTATCAAATAAAACCCGTTTTTATTTCCCCATAAAGATTAACTCCAGTACATCACTGTTGTCATTATACAGTGTTAAGGAATGACGTCACCTGGAGTGATTTTCCTGCCTCGCGTGAACCTTATTATCGGCATAACGTGTTACGGTTATCTTAGAGTTTTTACCTCCACCATATCATCCTTTTTCTTCACTTCGTCTTCGTGGGTACCCGCCATCAAGCGTCCGGACGCTGTCACCAGAAACGTCACCGTCTTTGGTTCTCTGTCGTCTCCTTGCCCCGCACCAGAGAACTACCATCATCGTTGTCGTCGCCGTTGTCGTTGTGGCGCTTTAGAACACACACAAGTACCAGGGGACGGAAGAGAATTGAGGAGACTGGTACAGCGCTGATCCCGTCCATCACAAACAGCCTCAAATAAACCCTTTGGTCTGTTGCTGTTTGATGATAAAACACTGATGTCTTCAATCACAAACCGCCTCAGTGGACCTAGTGGATTGTTGCTGTTTGCCCTTCTATATAATCCTTTGTATTCGTGAAGATGATTGGATAAACTCCTGGGAAGTCTGAGGTAACAGTTGGTTGGCGGGCGGGTTACCCACAACCAGCCATGTTGTTGTGGAGACCCTCACGTAGGGTTTTGTCTTGTCCCTCACGTCACAAGTCTCACAGGGCTCTTGCAGGACCACCGCCAGCACCTCGCTCATGCACTGGCGCTACCGTTCTTCTTTAGTAAAAAGAAGCAGAGGAGCGAGTTCATGGTTAGATACATGCTATGTGTCTCATGACTCCCTCAGCACGACGGTACGACCTTTTTTTTTTTTCTTTATGATGACCTGGCCTTTGACCTCTCCTGACCAGGACGTCTTACTCAAGAGGTTGAGGCTGGTGTCTTTAGGCCTTACTTTCGCCAGCCGGGGTGACTGTGTGGTGACTTGTGTTTCCCAACCTCACAAAATGGTCGATTGAGCGTGTGTGTCTCTCTCTCTCTCTGTCTCACTGTTGATGTGGAGCCTGACCAGTGAGTCAGCTCCGGCCAGCCTTCCCTGCAGAGGTCACCTTAACGTGTGTTCCATATCGGTGTGGAACCTTCTTCTCAAGTGACTCATCCTCACCGTCTGCAGTTCGGTTCGCACACTAGAGCGTGGAGCAGGATGAGTCATGGGGTTCCAGCAAATTCAGTTAACAGTCGGAGCTTTACTTCGAACAGTCATCTGGCGTGTTTCCCACCCGTGTAGACGGTCCTCACTGACCCACACCCTCAAGCCTCACACCTCCCACTGTTATCTAAAGTGCTCCTGACCATCGTGGTACCAGCATTACCCCCAGCGATTCCCTGGCGTGATTCCACGCCATCTTAGAAAAAGCCTTACCTGAAGAGGCTCTTGACAGTCTCAGGTCCCAACGTACTGAAGTAATCTCGGTGTCTTAGATTAGGGTTCCTCTGACCCCTGACCTCCCCACACAGAGAGGGAGGATTCCCCTCCAGGTATCAGATATTGGAATAAACCGATACATCTAGAAATGGCTGTTCTTTTGTGAGAGGGTTATTCGTCCTCCTCGTCTTGTCTCCTCTTTCCGTCCATGTCATCAAGTAAATTGGCAATCTTATCCTTCCATTTAAAACTGACTTTGTCTCCAGTGAAATTCTCCAGCTTAAATTGCATGCACTTATATGATTTTGATATAAATAGAAAATTCATGTGAAATGTGTATATTTTTCGACAACTCTGACATCCTTAAATTCATTTATGTTAGGGGTAATTGCCGTGTCCAGCCGCCGCAAAATTGATTGCCAGGGTCTTAATAGCGGATCAGTTGGCTGGAATGATAAGGCCATTATCGAGCGTGTGAGGCTTTTGATTATTTGTAGCAAGGGAGAATTACTCGTGTAATTACTCGTGTAATTGCTATGTAACGTGTTGGTATTCTGTAAAAACAACTTTTCCAGAAGGCAGATTCGGGAACAGAAAACAGCTGGTTGTCTGCCTGTAATTTTAGGGATAATCCGAGTTTTATTTTTAGGGATAAAAATACAAGTTACCTTAGGAATGTTCTTATGGCGTACGCGAATTCATGTAATGTAGAGGACACTGAAGAAGATGGGGAATAGGCCATTTTGGCGACCTTTACTGCACGAACCACAACTAGCATTATATTCACCTGTATATGAAGACACTGTGCAGTATAAGGAAGTTTGTAGAATGACGTGATGTCTTGCATGTACAGGGCTAGTTAATAGAGTCAGCTAACCCAAGTTTTACCCGCGCTGTAGTGGTGTGTTGCGATTAGATTGAACCATCTAGGTTGTGTCTTTCCCTCGCCATAACACGTGGGTTGCTGGATACAAAGTGTGATTAACATAACACGTGCGTGACCTCGTCCTGACCCTCCCATTTGGGGGCGGCCGACGGGCAGCTGCTGCTGGTGTAGAGTCCAGGGCACCTCTGGCGTGGTGTTTTCCCCCCGGGGGTAGTCATTTGGGAAGGCACAAGATTTAAGTGGTCATAACCCGCCTTCATGATGCCGTGCACGGGTAAGTGTCCGGGACGTGGGCCCGCGAGGCCTCCACCAGTGTAGAATAAAACCCGGTAAGTGGTCAAGAAGGCCCTGTGCGGAAGTGGTTGGGTTCGATTTGGACCAGACGACTCTGAACTCTTCAACGGCTTTCTACGGGGAGTGGTTTAGGCGTCTGTCCTGAGGGGAGGGCAGGCCAGGACGTGGTATGAATCTCATTTGGAAAAGAAACCCGGTGGCTCAGTGAAGCAGAGCGAGTATGATTGGTACTAGGCCATTCGACGTTAGAGATAGACGATTGGTAAAGCCTTGATTTGTGTGTGTGTGTGTGTGTGAAAGAGGACTGCATGGATAGTTGTGTGTCTAGCTGGATGTTGGCTCACCCGGGCCTCCCAGCGGATGGCTGGACCTTGGGGGCGATAACGTGACATCCTCTTTCATCACGACGGTGTGACCCCGAGAGCACGACGCCACGACGCAGGTATGACGATGGTCATGATGACCCGACCTTTGACTCGGCTCGTAAGGTCAAGGGGTCACACAGGTGTGTAACCAGCTGCACTGACCGATGCAGTCAGTCTTGTGTCTATGAGTCGCATGTGTATGGCGTAGCTAGTCATATGTGGCTCACCATGTGTACGTGACGCCCTTCATGCATATCTTGAGAGAAATGCAGTTACAAAAGTCGAAATAGAATGTCTGTGACGGCTGTGTGTATATATATATCTGCTCAGGAACACACGACATGATAGATCTTCGAGGCAACGTCGGCTTATCTGGGTCGTTCAGTCCTGCCCTTCCTCCGTCTGTATAGATCAGGTGAGACACTGTCCTCCTGCAGGTATACCCTTGTCCTAGACCCTGAGGTCTTCCCTCACCTGGCATTCCCATTGCGTGTTCCACGGAAGATGATCAGACCGGTTTTCGCCTGTTAACATTGAGATCAGTGGCTGTACGTGGGAGGGTCTCAGGGCTGTGTGGGTGATCCGGGAAATTCTTCCTGCTGGTGTGTCTTTCATGTGACTCATAATACTCGGGTATTTTTGACAGAGGTGTGCATGCACCCGCTCGCTGGTGCAGCACACGCACACTTCGTTTGCTTATGAAAGTATTATTATTATATTATTAGTGGTAGAGGTTGTAGTAGTAGTAATGCTTGAAGTAGTAGTGATAATGATAATAATGGTAGTAGTTGTATTTTTTTTTTTTTTGTATTTGTCAAGCAGATTGTTGCTTGTTGCTGACGCAGTGGTTGGGGGGAATTACCAGACGTGTCATAACCGCCCAGCTTCACCACTGGTGATAGGCTGAGTCTGTAAACTCCACTGTTTCGAATTACAAGCGAACCAATGAACGAGCCTGAATCACACGTTGTTTCTGACGTAAGCTCGAGCTGTTATGATGTCGTCATGGCGGTTTTTTTTTAAATATTATGCAGGTAAATTATTCACCCCAGACATTCCTTGGTGTGTAAGTTTCTTGCAAGACGTGCAGTTTGCCTCGTGTCAATCGTGTGAAAAATCAACGTTGTTTATGGACGAAAAGATGACAATATTTAGGTTCCTTCATGACTTATACACACACACACACACACACACACACACGTACGTGTAAGGGAGGGCAGCCCAGCTCACGCCCCTTTGAGCACGACGGTAACTGGGTGTGTTAGCGTGTTGTAGAGTTGTGCTCAAGGGTCATAACCTTGTATTTAAAGGGCCGAACCATGGTGATCGTGTGCCTCGGGGGTCGTACTGCCGTGCTCGAGGTTCGTACCGTTATGCTCAAGATGGTAGATGGTAGTCTTATTATTACTTATCGGCCTTGTGTATCATGCTTCACCATCTAGCTGGTTCCCTGGCAGTATATCTGTGCATGCTAAGAGCCTTATCGTTACGATAATTCACCGGGTCATGCATCGAAGCCTCCAGGCGTGAGAATCATCCTCGCAGTATTTCAGTCTTGCTCTATTTTGGAATTGAGCTTGTCGTGGCTGTTTAAACTGTAGTTTTGTCTGTAGAATTCGCAGTATTGCAGCGGGACCTGGTCCTCTGGCAGGCAACGCCTGAGTTGGGGGAGACGTTATCATTCGACGGTCGTGGCTTGAAGAGCGAGTGGAGTACAGCGGCGGTTCAGCAGCAGCAGCAGTAGGAGAGACGAGAGCGTAGCCACCAGCTGGTAGTACATTTGCCCATCAATTTTCAACCTCAAAGGCTTTAAACTGTTAGATCCTGAAACCCTTTGTGACCCGCATTGGCCCTGATCACACGGTGACTAGTGTGGGTCTAGCCCGGGGTGCTCTCGGGTTGGACCTAGCCAAGCAGCAGTTGTCAGGCCCGTGGTTATGTCTGCCGTTAACTTAAGAAGAAAAAAAAAAGACTTTAAAAGCCGGGAAGCACAGCCAGGGTCGGCGAATATATTCACCATAGGGAATATTTGACCCGGGAGTGTGTTCATGGGAAGAGAGCCCGGTTAAAGGGGAAGGCATGAGGCGATTGCAGAGAGCGATCTGCTTCAAGTCACAGGTAGCGACCAGACAGTGTTGGCCCCTCGCATGCTCTCCCTACTCTCTGATTTGGTAATAAAGACATAGATTTACTATTCACTTCAAGAGGAAAAACTTGTTCCTATCATTTTAGTCAGAATAATGTATTTTTTTCAAGAGCGTGATCTGTAGACGTGTATTTAAGTTTTGGGAGTAGATCAAGATGTGTTTTTTTTGTCAGTAGGATCCTTCAGTGTTCTCTGGTTCTCCACAGGTGAAGTAGAAGTCAGATTTATGAAAGTGGAGTATTTGCTGCAGGAACAGTCACCTACACTAACCCCTGTGTCGAAACAAACCTTATGATTGGTTGCTTAAGATCTTTATTTCCAACACCCTACAACACCTGTGAAAGGGCGTGGCATACGTTACAGAATGGGTCGTTACCCGAATATATGTGTGGCAGTTTGTGAGGCAAAGTACATAAGTGGGGTGAGCTCCTCGTGTATAGTCAGATGCCATTATCTCTGAGGTTGTAGGACAGACACCATTTAGTACCTTCCGCACTTGCCAAACCTGAAGGTATGTCAGCTACCGTATTTACTGAAACTATTCGTCACTTAAAGCTCAGTCCAGTTCATAATGTATGACCCACGACATCTCCACTGCATGCCATTCCAGGGACTTGGCGTCTTTCATGTCTCAGTCGACTTAAAAGCAGTAGTTTGTCAAAGAATGTGACCTCGAAAGTCAGTCATTTCTGCCCTTATTCACATCATAATATTGAAAGAAAATGTTTATGATTTCAAGCATGATTCCACTCCGTTGCGTTTGTGTGTTTAGCGTCATTTTAATGAATGGTTTATTTTGTCTGAAGGAAGATTACCTAGAGTCTGGTAGGTGTTGATGGATATTGCTACATTTGGTATTCGTCTGTAGTGATGTAGTACATCGTCCGACACCAGTAGGTGAGGAAGACTCAGTCGACCTGAGAAGCTGTGGTTTTCCCTAGATGTGTAGTTCATGCTTGTTCAAGACGATACGACCCTGCGGAATGATGGCCTGACCTTTAATCTGACCCTTGGAGGTCAAGTCAGAGGTGAAGCCGTCGTGCTTAATTGGTCGCAACATTGTGCTCTAGGATCGTATCTTTAAGCTTCAGTGATTATATATCTACACTTTGCTGTATCCCCACATGTTTTACATAAGGTCTGTGCTTAATGGTGTTGAAATTGTGTTGCAGGGTCAGTGAATAACACATCCTCATAGCATTTTATCATGTGATAACCTGAGCTTAGGTCATTATACTGTTATTTTTTACCGTGATGGGGTCATGGCAACACAGTGTGTTACTTGGGTGACTTATGGCAGCGCCACACCCATAATTCAGCAGTTTAATTTCCCTAGATTTTTCTGTTTACCTGAACACACGCTCTCTCATTTCTCTTTCAGGTAAGGCGTGCCAAGACCGTCGTCTGTCTCTCATCCACAGCGAAGCTCTCGCTACACTGATGTGTCCAGTGCGAGCGGCCGAGGGGTTAAGGTATGTTACTCGAGTGTGTAGATGACACTCGTTACAGATGTTGACCCGAGTACAGTACAGGTCCACACGTATCATTGCCGGTCGTCTCCGTGGCTGTAGCAACATTCCCCTTCATGTCAAGCTGTTATGTAATCATATATATATTTTAGCGTTTGTCATTCTGGATCTAGATGATGATGTCACATGTTGTTGGATGTGTGGCACTACTTCCTGTGGACTCCACCAGTTCCGGGAGCCGCTGGGGGGTGGAGTGGAGTGGAGTGGAGCATTTTGTTCGGTGTGGCGGATGTGGTGGGAGGGCAGGGTGGTTTGTGGTGGCGTGGATGATGAACCAAACGGCGAAGCATCACCACCCGTGGGGTCGACCCCGGAGGGAGAGGTGATGATGAGTCAGAGGTTGCATGCGAATAGCATCTGGTAGTCAGATACAGGAGGACGTGATGGTCCATGAGGACTTTATGTGCTGGAGGACCGTTATGGTAACGTAGATTCGTACTCTGTATAGATTAGAGAGACGGAGGTAGTATACCGGAGGCCTTTCCCCGTCCACCACTCCTTCAGGGTTATGATAACTGGCAGGAAAACGGCTGAAAGAACGCTATGTCGTGTGGAGTGTCCTGACAAGGAAGTTTTGTCGGTAAGCGTGAACAGAAAACGCAGTCTGATGATGTTTCTGCCGCTGAATACTGCATAAGGGAAAGAGGGACTGCAGTAAGCTGCTTAGTAAGATGAAAGACTCGTGTATTTTTTTTTTTTTTATGCTCATCCTCGAATGGCATGATCGTGGAAGATTCTCGTGAAAGTTTTTGTTTGTCATGTGTTAGGTAGGAGTGGTTGCGGTCGGTCATGGAATGTAAGTCGTGTCACCACCACCAGCCCGGATGGTCGCGTGTGAGGCCGGCCGTCTTCCGTGTGGTTGTGGAGCTCAGGACCGGCCCTGCCGGCCAGCCGGCCCCGTGCCGACCGACCACCGCCCAGGTCGCCTCGTGGTGCCTAAATTAGACGCATGCAAGTAACCTGTAGATACGTTCAATTGCACACATGCAATAGGCAAGGACCTGTCCATGTCTCGAGGGCCTACGAACCTGGCGTTCCAAGTATCCTGAACCTTGACGGGTGTGGGTAGGTCTTGGAGTGGGTCACAGGAGGTCTTTTGAGCGGGAATTTAGGGGTCTTGTCGGGTCTTTCTCGGTGTCCGTGGATTGACGGTGTCGTATCACTGGGCGTCATTCGTAGAGAGCGTTGGTCGTAAAGGTTAAGATTTTGTGTAAAGACGTAAATTGGCGGACATATTTTCATTTTGCTCGGGGAATTGTAAATAGGGAAACAACACGGAAGGCCCGTGGGACGAGAGAACAGGTCAAGGAAGGTCATCTGGCGTTGCGGTAGGTCATGGAATAGCCCCGGAGACCATCGTGGAGGGTTTTAACGGTGATACTGCGCATCATTTGAGGTCACGAGGGGACGTGGATCACGGAAGGTCATGGAGTGTTCGTGGCTTAGCGCTAAAGATTGAATACCTGGCGAGGTCATGCAATGTTCTGAGGTGACGTGGCACGTGTTGAGACGTTTTCGTTAATGATTCAGATCTTCTGTTGAAAGTCATGGCCTCATGATGGTGTCGGGTGAGTGACCTTGGCGTGGGCATGTGTGTGTGTGTGTGTGTGTGGGGGGGGGGGGGGGGGGGGGGGGGGGGTCGGCCGGCAAGTTTAATTAGACCACTGGCGCGTCGCAGGTAAACCAGATTTGCACACCGGCCGGAAAACTCGATGGCGATTTGACGTGTATGGAATTTTCTGTTCTGTGGGTCAGGCTGTATGATCCTGGCTGCCGGACCACTCAGGTGTTTAAGAGGGGCCGAGCCAACCTTCCTGGAGGTGTTCTGGACTTCGATGGTGAGGAAGACCTGGCCAAGTCGAGCAGCGTTGGGGGACCTTGACGTAGAGGAAGACCTGCGGCTTATCGCAGGGATGCTGTGTGGTGTATTGAAATGTGATTGGCAAAGCGAAGTGAGGTTTGGAACTAGATATAGCGAGAAAATGGGGTTCAGCGCCACTGTATTTGGCGAGGACTCCCGTTGTCCAGTTTTCCTTTTCGTAGGCTATCCTGAAGATGGTCCTGACGTCGAACGTTCTTAGTAGGAATCCTGTGAGGCGATGAGTTCTTCACGAGGATATGTGACAGGAGCCTTGTGAGACGAGGAATCCTTCAGGAAAAATATCTCTTAAGAAGGATGCGATTTCGAAGTGTCCTGGCAGGACCCGTGTGTGAGGCGAAGATTCCTAAATATTGAAAAGTCCTCAGATCGAGCGGTGACTTACTGACAGGAATCGTGTGGGCGGAGGAGGAGGAGGAGTCCCAACATGAGGATATCTTGAAGTGGCTGGTGATATCGAGCGATCCCGAGCCCGTGACGGCTGCGGGCGTAAGGAGTGACAGTATTGATTATTATAGGCTGACTGCGACCGCGGGCGGGCGGGAGGAGCCTTGGAGGGGGGAGAGAAATGAACAGATGGCGTGAGGAAGGGTGGGGTGTGGGGGGAGGTGAGGAAGAGAGTGAGACGTGGGGGAGACGTAGTGGTGAAGGAAGGAAGGGAGGGATACTTTAAGAAACGGAAGGGAGTAATAGAGAGAGAGAGAGAGAGAGAGAGAGAGAGAGAGAGAGAGAGAGAGAGAGAGAGAGAGAGGAGGCGGCTGGGGAAGAGAAGGTAGGAAGCAATAAACTGGGGTAGAGACGTATTGGGAATGCAAGAGGTGGAGGAGAGGTATGAGGTAGTTGAGTGAGGAGGTGGGGTCACGGTCAGGTCGAGGGCAGCACAACAGGTTGTGTAGATATTACGGTGTGGACGAACGAAGGAAACAGAGAGAGAATAACAAAGTGAAATTTATGTGTGTATAAGATTCTTCGAATGATAAATAAACTTCGTGGGATGCGGAAAGTTAGGGGACATGTGGTCCACGGCGCTCGAGGCACGTGGTCGTTCTCGAGGTATGAGGTCGTTCTCGAGGTAAGAGGTCGTTCTCGAGGTAGTAGGTCGTTCCAGTCGCTTACGATCACATCATCTGCAGCGCGTGAAAGTAAAGTATCTTCGCAGGTTAGGTTAGGCTAGGTTAGGTTAGGTTAGGTAAGGTTAGGTTAGGTTAGGTTAGGTTAGGTTAGGTTAGGTTAGGTTAGGTTAGGTTTACCAGATCCAGACTGTTACAATGTCGCGCCTGCTTTTCTGCTGCTTCTTAGTCAGGCAGAGGATGGGGATACGTGATGAACTCTGCGAGTTGACTTGACGTATTTTTGCAGGAACTGAACAAAAGAAAACGGGGTCACGAGTGACTCAGTTCATTGTCTGTTTGCATGTGATCCAATGTCACTGGAATCCGCACAGTTAGGGAGTTTTTAATCAGCCTTTACTGCAAGGGTGAAGTTAACCTGTCCTTCCTATTCATATTCGATCATTGGTATTGGTGTGGGTTCGCATTTTGTTGCGGGGCGAGTCGGGAGGTCTCAGCGACCAGTAAGCATAAGGATAGGTTTTCCCCTGACTTGTGTTCTGGGAGATTAATTGACCAAGTCAGAGCTGTGTGTCGGGTTTGATGTCAAGATTGAATAGGAATTCCACATCTCTGAATAATCGGTAAAGCCAGAAATGCAGGTCCGGGTTGTCTCCTTACCAATCGGGACATTTTCTTTTTTTCCCTTCGTTATCTTGATTCTGAGATCCTCACAATGTCGAGGTTGGGCACTGTTGATGTATGCTATCATTGTTCTGTTTACCTCACGGATGCCTTACATGTTTTGAATATATATATATATGTTTTTAGTGAGTATCTCAAGGTGTAGATACGACCCCGCGAGCACGACGGTACGACCCCGCGAGCACGACGGTACGACCCCGCGATTACGACGGTACGACCCAGCGATTACGACGGTACGACCCCGCGAGCACGACGTTAAGAACTGAGCTACTGGGAAAGACTTGAAGGCACAGAGGCTGTATAATATTCCCTAGAACGCAGACGGGAGAGGTGTATCATCATCTGTACCTGGAAAATACCAGAAGGTTTGTCTGATGTCATGTCGTAAGTCACGTCAGGAGAATGTCATAAAGAAAAGTATTGTTCCTCGTTTGTGGAGGAGAAAGTTTAATCCCTTGTTAAGATGCTTGGAGTTTGCTGAATCAGATTGTGAAGCATGCAAGAGAAACCCTCACACACACACACACACACACACACACACACACACACACACACATATATATATGAAATTATTTAGAGGTTGAGAATGGCATTTATAGAAACAGGAATACTGTGTAGCCATCCGACATCTAATTTACGTCTCCGTCACCATCGAAGCGAAAATTTCCATTTTAATTTTCGCTTTTTCTTTCACTCGTCGGAAACGCGAGGAAGATATGGTTGCACGGGAGAACTGCTTTGTGTGTGTGTGTGTGTGTGTGTGTGTGTGTGTGTGTGTGAGAGAGAGAGAGAGAGAGAGAGAGAGAGAGAGAGAGAGAGAGAGAGAGAGAGAGAGAGAGGTGAAGAGGAGACAGCAAAAGGCTGAAGGAGAGGAGAGAAGAAGGGAAGAGTAAAGGAATGTTTGGATGAAAGGAGACACGAACGAAGGAGTGGATCAGTGTGGCAAAGACGTGTTGTCTTGAGGATCATCGTGGACTTGTAGCCTGTCGTACCCACGAGGAAGACTCGTGTGTCTTTAAGATATTGTGGTAAACATAGTATCCGAAGAGGTAGACGGCTGAACGCCCGTTGCCTCACTTCGTCAACCTCGCCTCTCGTGAGTGTCTGGTACATTGATGGCTGACTGGCGGGAGAAATCCGAACACTGGAACAAGTATCTAGAAAGTCTGGTGATTAGCTGGGTTATAGACGGTGGCACGTGGGCCTCAGGTCACAAAGCTCGTGTCTGACTTACCAACAGCAGCTTGGAGCCTGACCAGGTTATGGAGGCAGAGGGGAGCCATCGAAGTGGATAGTGGAGGAAGGCCCTCCGGGCTATGGGCAGTGGTGAGGATGATTTAATGATGGATAAGGTTTTTACGTAATGATTGTGTAATCTTTGATGGAACTGTCACCAGGTAAAGAGCTTTAACTAAACACCTTGACACACAGAAAACGTCGTTAGCATCTGCCAGAAATCGAAACACCCTCGCGCCCTCCCTAAAAAAAAAAATAAAAAAAAAAAAAGTGGACACGTCCAACTTGCTGGCTCTGCTTCAAGCTGACTCCAGCCCTGATTTAGCTTTTTTCCTGGCCAGCCCCGCGACCTTCATCTGTCTCTGCCTTAATCTGTTGTCTGTTTTGGCTTCTCATTTGGATTCATTGCTTTTATTTGAGTTTGTATTTATTGCTTTTATTTAAGTTTGACACCATCACTTCGTTTTCCTGCGTACCTGGTTCCTTCAGTGTTTTTATGTGACATTACTTATTTATATCTTAATCTTTCCAGTTACTTTTCACCTTGTTTTTCTCTTCGTATTTCATCCATATATTTTGTCTTGAGTTCTCTCATCGTCCCATTTCGTCTCCTTTATTTTCTCTTTTGGTCACCTCATTGTCATCATTTATCTCTTATTATAGTCTTTATTCTCTCATTTAGTGTCCTTTTCGCTTGTTTGTGTCAGCAGTTGTTGTTACTTCCGCTCCCCATCTTTTTCTTCTTATTTTTTTCAGTCTGTTGTTCTCCTGTTCCTGACCTGCCATTCTTAATTCCTTTAGCACGACGGCACGACCTGTGACCTGAGTGTAAGGATAAGCGTCAAGGACCAGGCCGTCATTCTGCAAGGTGTGTGCCGACGACCTCAGGGGTCGCACCGTCGCCTTCAGGTCTCGTAATGTCGCCTTCAGGTGTCGTAACGTTGCCCTCAGGTGTCGTACCGTCGTCTGAAAGTCTCGATGCGTTGTGGTCAAAGGCTCCTCCCGTCTTACCTTCTACGTCGGTGGTTGTAACTTAACGTCGCCAAGGGTCGCGTACTCCCAGGTGGTGTAGGGGGCTTAGCCTTGCAGTGCAGTCTTTTTTGGGTCAGTTGATGACCTTGTGTGCGATAGGGCATTGTTCACAGAGCTTTCGGAGGATCGTCTGGCGTTTATCCGCTGTGTACGTGGGAGTGAGAGCGACCGTGGACTTTAAAATGATCCTGAACACCTGCCTGGTGGAATGTCTTGTCTTTATTAGTGACAGTCACACGTAAGGGACTTGGGGCCCAGCCTGAGGGTGAAGCCCTTGGTATTAACAGGTTCGTAATGGTCAGGAGACGGAGGGGGTGACGAGGAATTGGCTGGAGAAACTTTCATGTCAGCGGTCACACGGCTCACCAGGTGCTAAACACAGGCTGTCCACTGGTTTCATTCGGTTGGTGTGACCTTTTATTGTGAACGTAGTATAGGTTTAGTGACAGTCTAGCAGTTGACGGTAGTAGTTAGGGCCGCCGACATCTACACGACGGGACAGAAGGAAAAGTACTCCAATTTCACCAGCTCGAGAAAAGAAAGTTCCAGAGCAGCACAAGACAAATAAGAAAGGAAGAAAAACTGGTCAAGATGCAGCGTTGATGTGTTTCTTGCGTGATCCGCCCAGGCCACTGTGGCCAACCTCGCCCTGGGCCAGTTTGATCCCCATCTTTCCCCCCCCCCCTGTGCTACGGCCGCGGTTGGTCGGTACGACAAAGTAACGTGGGGGAAATAGCGCACGTAACCTCCAGGACGGATGTGGGGTACAAAGGACACGATGATAAGAGGCTCTCCCTTCCTCTTCCGTCCGGTTCTCAACCAAGGAGCTTCCCTTAATCTTGGCAGAGCCTTTCTGCCGAGGATTCCAGGTCCACACAACCAGAGGAAACGACCAAGAGGTCTTCCAGCTCGTCCCAAGCCAACTCGGAGGTCTTCCAGCTCGTCCCAAGCCAACCCGGAGGTCTTGCAGCTCGTCCCAAGCCAACCCGGAGGTCTTCCAGCTCGTCTCAAGCCAACCTGGAGGCCTTCCAGCTCTTTCCAAACCTCCCTGGAGGTCTTCCAGCTCGTCAAAAGCCTACCTGGAGGCCTTCCACCTCAATTCCTCGCAAATATAGTAATTAAGTCCCTAAAAAAAATCAAGGGCTTCCTCATGTACCATCCCTAAGCCCCTCCGGTGGGGTCCATAGAGGATCAGATAGGCCGCCCCGCCCCAGGAGGCCCTCATTAGGGAAGTAAGAAGGATTGCGTGTGTGTGTGTGTGTGTTTGACGCGTTCCACTGTAAGACAGTGTACTGAGACGTGTGTTTCTGGATGGAGAACAATGGTGACCTGGGAGGCTGTCAACCATCAGGGAGAGAGAGAGAGAGAGAGAGAGAGAGAGAGAGAGAGAGAGAGAGAGAGAGAAACCTATCGTGTTCTCACCTCACCTCCAACGACCTAGTTGCCTGGATTGCGCCTCGGTCGTAAAGTTTTTTCTGTTTTGACCCCCCAGACTGCATATTGCCGGAGGACACTTCACGAGGATTGATCTCAAAAGCTGTTTGCGACTGCCTGTTGGCAAGTGACACTGGAAGAGGTGCTGTAGCTCGTACTGTTCAGATATGAGGCAGTATTGTAGCCACGTTTAAACCCATAAGTTTGGGTTGGCGTCCATTACGCTCGACGGTAAGGGTCGGGTCAAATGTAAGGCCGTCGTGCTCAAGGGTCATACCGTCGTGCTCACGGGGGTCGCACCGTAGTACGACGCTCGAAAGTCGTCCCGTCGTGCTCGAGGGTCGAACCGTCTTGCCCAAGGGTCGTACCGTCGTGTTGAAGGGTTTTCTTTAATGCGGAAATCATCGCTTGTTGAAACCAGTAGCATCTGTGTATCGAAGTCATCGCGACGTGTCTCAGACCGTAGTGGCGCTGCTGCTGCAATTATTGCTGCTGCTGTATTTCCAGGAGTCTGCAAGCTCTTCCTCGAGTGAACACGGTCGGCAAGACAGTTAAATGGACTTCCGAAGTAGCCCTTAAAGGTGTCCGTCGGAATCGTTTCCCAAGTGAGGCTGTCTCGCAGACCCTCGTAATGTGTGTGTGTGTGTGTGTGTGTGTGTGTGTGTGTGTGTGTGCTTGCTTGCTTATTAACCGTTAGTGGAAGAAGTTTTATACTGTAATGGGCCCCCGTCTCTTTTACTTTCTTTCTTCACTATCGTACAGCTTTTTAGGCTTGCGTTTGCTCTCTGCTTTCACTATCTCATAGCTTAGTTTATCACATTTATCCTGTGTTATTATAACATGGAAGTACCTCTTTACATATTTGATAACCTGTCTACGTCATCACACTGGTTTAAAAACTTATAGGTTTTGTGATCAGGTCACCATACACTCTTCCTTCTTTCATAGGAAGCAGATTTAAGGCCTTTAACCTTTCCTTGCAATTCAGGTTTCATAATTACGGTATTTGTGCGAGTGTCTTTTTGTGTGATAACTATTTGTGTTAACGGAGAAAGTTTCGTACTCGTGTTGCCCCGTCTCTTAAACTTGTTTATATATGTACCATGTTTTTCGTCCTATGTGTGTGTGTGTGTGTGTGTGTGTGTGTGTGTACACATACCCCAGCCGAAGCCAAGTATGTGTGTGTGTGTGTGTGTGTGTGTGTGTGTGTGTGTGTGTGTGTGTGTGTGTGTTACACCGGAAGGTCTTTCCTCATAACAAGTAATATCCGGACATTTTCTCGACAATACGTTCGCTACGAAGTCGTCCCATCTGTCGCCATTCAGCATTAACCAGGAGGGCCGTAGACCGCCGGCCGTTCGCTCCTCCACCAACTCACTCGCTCGGAGTCGTTGAACTTCGCGAGGGAGGGAGGAACAGGAGGGTGGGGGAAAAAGAGGTTGTCTTGTATAATCCTGATCACGTTCCTTATGTGGAGAAATTAGTCGAGCACACCGTGCGAGGGACTTTTATAGTTTTTCTAATGGCTTTTGTCGTGGGAAGAAATATGACGGCGTGACGGAAGTGTTGCACGGGTGTGGGTGTTAAGTGTGTGTGTGTTGAGGGTGTGGCGGTCAACAGGAGTGTTGATGTACTCTCATTAAGGGGATAAAGGTAACTGTAGTGTTCCGCTGGGTGAGAGATGCCATCTAACGAGTGGTGTCAACAGCGGTAGGGTGAGTTTTTCTTGTCGCTCGCCTCCTTCCTCATTCTCCTGATGTCGTCTCTCTCCCCTTCCTCCTCCTCCTCCTCTTCCTCTAGCGTCACACCCACGTCACCAAACGACAGTGTTGTTACAGGGGTGATGGCGCGGCCATGAGCGAGCACTCGTGTTCTACGTGTCTTGTCATTACACAGTAGCTGCACTGCCGGTCGGCTCGCTCCATTACGTCACCACCGTCACGCTTCAACCGTCATGTCACCGCTCGTGTCGGCCGCAGGCACGCCTCAGTCATGTCATCTGGTTCGCGTCGTCACTGTCACACTGCGTCAGTCTAGGAGGACGGGGTCTCCGGCTATACAGCCACATCCTCCCTCCACATCGCCCCAGTTTGCTGATGTAGAATCGTGGTTTTCACCGTAGAACCTCGAGGCCCTCAGACGCTTCCTCCCTCGTAGCCTCACAGTGAGAGCCGCAGAATTACACCCTCATAGTTTTTGGCATGAGAGGTCCTCACAACAGTCACATCCCACGCTCCCGTTCTCACAATGAGAGAAGAAGGATCGTGCACATGATAGTCTGCAGAATCGTTTCGCCCCTGCCGTGTGGGGTCATGTCACGTGAGGTAGTCCGCATCCCGCCGCTGGGGCACGGCCACAGTCGTGACCTACGTGTCACACCTCCAGCCATACCTTATTTTTACGTATAACTTAGGACGCTTTCGGAGGTCTTCTACCCTCCCCAACAGCTGTGAGTTTGGGACCTTATACTATGGACTGTACAGATGAACAGTTAAAAGAAGTCCTGGATACGTATCTTAAATATCTACGGGGCGTACCATACGAGACAGAATATGGTACCTTACCTTACCCTACCTTACGTATACGTAACTTCAAGATCTCTCCCTGTGACCTTACATCACCTTAAGATTGTTTGGAAGGTCTTCTACCACGACAGCTCGGCATGCGACCACGTTGTTCCTCTGCTCAGTTAGGTCTACAAAACCACCATATTCTGTCTGGTATGATACACCTGCGGACACATATCCAAGATTTTCTTTAGATTCTTCTGTTGCACAGTCCATAGTGTTAGTAATGGCTGCAGACAGTGAATATAACATTTCTTTTTACGCCCCTTACGTAGAGAGTTTTCCTCGTTGGTAACTGAAACCCCCTGATTTCAGTGGTAGTGCTTTAGAGTAATCCGAGCATGTTGTAGCAATACGAAACTGTTTCTTAAGTGTACGGTGAGCACTATACATTCCAGGATTTTCCAGGTGTTAATATTGTGCCTTTCCTGTGTGTAACCCAGTTGTGATTACGGAAGTGGTGGGTTGTAAGCGGTGGGGCGTGCTATGGGTGTACGTGGATCGGGTTGTGAGTTGTGACTTGGGGCGCTGTTGGGGGTAGTGTGCTGTGGGGACCAGTAGGACCCGTTATGGTGGTGGCGTGACACGGGGGTGGTAGTATGGGTCATGACGTGGTTGTGGTGGACAGTGTAACAGTGAGAGATTGTTCTCCAGGACGTATTTTCATCTTATGGTTCGGGTCGTACTCGCTGGTTTTCGTCGTACTTGTGTAGTCGTAATATAGGGATTATTCCGTCGTGTTCAAGGTGTTAAGTCATTGCACGCAAGGGATTTATTCGTCGTCCTCAAGGGATTCATTCGTCGTACTTAAGGGATTAGTGTTGAGAGGTAGTGTTCCCTGGGGGCCGTGCCGAACATTACCAGGCGAAGTGAAGTAACAGTGAACCCTCAAAGCAGCAGTCACAGCAGCACAAAACGGGTGTCCCCCAAGGGGGGAGTGGGGTGTGCCCACCTCGGCGGAGGGTCGAGGTCGTGAGTCGGTTCCTTCATGGCTCGGTCTGGATGGGAACGTGCCCACTAAATCTCGCAAATCAGATTTTTCATCAGCGTTCCTCAAGATTAACTTACCTGCAGAGAAACGGCCACTCCTCTGTTCTTACATCTCGACTTCCACAACATAATGCTCAGTTGACAACCCGGAGAACTGTTAGTCTTCACTGTGTGTACAGTCGATCCTTGCTAAAGAGATGCTCAATTCTCCTTCTTAGAAACCATCTCTAGAAACCATTAGCCCTCCCTGTTGACACCCATACATATAGAAGGTATATACAGAAGGAGTACATGAAGGGCCACCTGGAATGTGCCGTTATATGTGTGGTGTCGGTAAAACAAGAGAACAGGTCAAGCGGAACTGCACCGTGGCTCTAACTTTGGTTAATACTGCTCTTTGTAAGAGCCCATCGTGGCTATACAGAAATGTGGTCCCGTGAAAGCATTTGACTCAGTTCGTCAGCAATGAGATCTGTAGCGATACCGCAACGCCTCACGTCGTTTGGCGAGAGGTGGACCCGCAGTACCCAAGAGCGACGCACCGTAACCTTCCCAAGGTCTGGCAGGTTGACCCGGGGGAGTCGGCTTGCCTGCAGAGCACCTGACGGAGGGCTAAAGATACGGAAAACTCAGAAAAGATGGAGGGAATAAAAACAAGATGGTTACGAGTCCTTCTTCAGTGGTGTGAAAACTTACTCCAGTGGTGAATATTTCGTTATAACTGTGGAAGAAACTTGTGGAAATCTTAAACCTGTACTTTGATATGGCTTTGCGGAGTGTCTGCATGGTTCGCTGCCTCACCTGAAGCATGAAACTGCAAGAAACTCTAAAAGTTTTATTCGCTAGAATGTTGAAAGAAAATGGATGTTTCCGACGCAGTTCCTAGGACATAGAATGTTGACGAATTTCAGCTGAATGGCACCAACCCTGTGTACGGCTGGTGAGCAAGGCGTGGTCCGACCCTTGGGTACCATGCACAGACATTTTGAAAAAAAAAAAAGTCAGGTCAAAGGGCAAGCCGTCATGCGTAAGGGTCGTTCTCAGTGGATTGAAGTCGCGATTCGACAGTACTCTGACACCGAAGTTGTAGATGGGGTTGAAGGGGTTTCATGTGCGAATAAAAAGGATATGATATCGACACCAGACATATGTGTGTGTGTGTGTTGAATGGTCGGTCGACAGGAGACAAAAGACTGTCGCTGGAGGCGGGGAGGATGGCATGGGGGTTTGTCGACTGCCGGGTTATACATGTTGAAGGTTCAGTCTCCTGGTGGCGGGGTGGAGGAGAGCTTCCACCTTCTGATCATTGAGTCGGGAATATCCTTAAAGCACGACCGTACGATCCTTGAGCACGACTTGGGACATTTGAGCACGGAACGAGCCTTGAAACATGACGTTACGACACCTGACCCCAAAAGGGTCGGATCAGTCACACCGTCTTAACCCGAAGGTCATACACGTCGTGCTGAAGGGTCGTTACCCGGTCGTGCCCAAGAGGTTAATCAAGGGTTCCGGCACGTGCGCCACCGGGCCAGCCAGCGGCCATTCCTGATCCACCAGCTTGTTCGTGTCCGCTGACTTGAAGAATCCTGAACAACGCCTGAAAGATGGAATGATCATACAAGAGCCGATGTTCCTCTGCGCGCGCAGCATCAGCCTCGTCTGTTGCTGGTTACCTCGACCAGATCTTCAAGGCTCGCTGCAGCGGCATTCCCCACACTCGTTCCCGCCCGCCATACCCCTCACGATGTGCTGGGTGATGGTTGGGCTTGTTTTGCCTTCCTACCCATAGCCGTTTTAGCTCTCTACCTTTAGCGTTGTTTTAGCTTTTTCACTGTCAGCAGTGTTAGTTTTACGCGCGCGCGCGCGCACACACACACACACACACACACACACACACACACACACACACACACGGGTCTTCCTGCCTGCAATCGTCTGCTGAAAATAGAGAGAGAGACGTCTCTCTAGCCAGACGTGCAGTTCATTAGGGAGAAAAGCTGTTCTTGGTCTAATTACGGTAATTAACGGCCCCTCTCGGATGCTGGCGGGAAAAAGAAAAAAGAAAAAAAAGCAAGACAATTGTTTTGTTTCTGTGGGAATATTTATTTTGGCATAAATAAACGTCGCTGTTTATTTTTAATAGCAACAGGAACTGTGATGTGAAAAGATAATTCTCTCTCTCTCTCTCTCTCTCTCTCTCTCTCTCTCTCTCTCTCTCTCTCTCTCTCTCTCTCTCTCTCTCATAGCGTTAATTAAGGAACGGGAATTGTTAACGGAAAGGGATTTGTGTTTCAGGTGATGTATACGTATACATAAGACGGTCGAGTGTATTTTAAAGAGGTTGGGTTGTGCAACCGTTTTCTATCTCGTCCATCTGACCCTTCGTGAAGGAAGCGGTTTGCTGCCGTCTGACCTGCGATATACGTTTAGATTTAAAGTAAACGTTTTCACACCAGAGTATCCAGATTAGAACACGTAGGGGTGGAATTATGACAAGGGTGAAAGAGGCGTTTATAACCTGATGTCGGGACTGCTCTAACCAGATTATATTCATGTAAGAATGTCGAAGGTAGAGGTAATGTAATTTTGCGTGAATGTAAGTGAATTTGTTATATAACCTACGTGGTGTTGACTGGCGCTGACAATATAAACTCCTAGATTTTTGCAGGGAAAAAATGCAATTGAGTGGGAGAAGTATAAAAGAAAGAGACAGGAGGTCAAGAGAAAGGTGCAAGAGGTGAAAAAAAAAAAGGGCAAATGAGAGTTGGGGTGAGAGACTATCAGTAAATTTTAGGGAGAATAAAAAGATGTTCTGGAAGGAGGTAAATAGGGTGCGTAAGACAAGGGAGCAAATGGGAACTTCAGTGAAGGGCGTAAATGGGGAGGTGATAACAAGTAGCGGTGATGTGAGAAGGAGATGGAATGAGTATTTTGAAGGTTTGTTGAATGTGTCTGATGACAGAGTGGCAGATATAGGGTGTTTTGGTCGAGGTGGTGTGCAAAGTGAGAGGGTTAGGGAAAATGATTTGATAAACAGAGAAGAGGTAGTAAAAGCTTTGCGGAAGATGAAAGCCGGCAAGGCAGCAGGTTTGGATGGTATTGCAGGAATTTATTAAGAAAGGGGGTGACTGTATTGTTGACTGGTTGGTAAGGTTATTTAATGTATGTATGACTCATGGTGAGGTGCCTGAGGATTGGCGGAATGCGTGCATAGTGCCATTGTACAAAGGCAAAGGGGATAAGAGTGAGTGCTCAAATTACAGAGGTATAAGTTTGTTGAGTATTCCTGGTAAATTATATGGGAGGGTATTGATTGAGAGGGTGAAGGCATGTACAGAGCATCAGATTGGGGAAGAGCAGTGCGGTTTCAGAAGTGGTAGAGGATGTGTGGATCAGGTGTTTGCTTTGAAGAATGTATGTGAGAAATACTTAGAAAAGCAAATGGATTTGTATGTAGCATTTATGGATCTGGAGAAGGCATATGATAGAGTTGATAGAGATGCTCTGTGGAAGGTATTAAGAATATATGGTGTGGGAGGCAAGTTGTTAGAAGCAGTGAAAAGTTTTTATCGAGGATGTAAGGCATGTGTACGTGTAGGAAGAGAGGAAAGTGATTGGTTCTCAGTGAATGTAGGTTTGCGGCAGGGGTGTGTGATGTCTCCATGGTTGTTTAATTTGTTTATGGATGGGGTTGTAAAGGAGGTGAATGCAAGAGTCCTGGAAAGAGGGGCAAGTATGAAGTCTGTTGGGGATGAGAGAGCTTGGGAAGTGAGTCAATTGTTGTTCGCTGATGATACAGCGCTGGTGGCTGATTCATGTGAGAAACTGCAGAAGCTGGTGACTGAGTTTGGTAAAGTATGTGGAAGAAGAAAGTTGAGAGTAAATGTGAATAAGAGCAAGGTTATTAGGTACAGTAGGGGTGAGGGTCAAGTCAATTGGGAGGTGAGTTTGAATGGAGAAAAACTGGAGGAAGTGAAGTGTTTTAGATATCTGGGAGTGGATCTGTCAGCGGATGGAACCATGGAAGCGGAAGTGGATCATAGGGTGGGGGAGGGGGCGAAAATTTTGGGAGCCTTGAAAAATGTGTGGAAGTCGAGAACATTATCTCGGAAAGCAAAAATGGGTATGTTTGAGGGAATAGTGGTTCCAACAATGCTGTATGGTTGCGAGGCGTGGGCTATGGATAGAGATGTGCGCAGGAGGATGGATGTGCTGGAAATGAGATGTTTGAGGACAATGTGTGGTGTGAGGTGGTTTGATCGAGTAAGTAACGTAAGGGTAAGAGAGATGTGTGGAAATAAAAAGAGCGTGGTCGAGAGAGCAGAAGAGGGTGTTTTGAAATGGTTTGGGCACATGGAGAGAATGAGTGAGGAGAGATTGACCAAGAGGATATATGTGTCGGAGGTGGAGGGAACGAGGAGAAGAGGGAGACCAAATTGGAGGTGGAAAGATGGAGTGAAAAAGATTTTGTGTGATCGGGGCCTGAACATGCAGGAGGGTGAAAGGAGGGCAAGAAATAGAGTGAATTGGAGTCATGTGGTATACAGGGGTTGACGTGCTGTCAGTGGATTGAAGCAAGGCATGTGAAGCGTCTGGGGTAAACCATGGAAAGCTGTGTAGGTATGTATATTTGCGTGTCTGGACGTGTGTATGTACATGTGTATGGGGGGGGGGGGTTGGGCCATTTCTTTCGTCTGTTTCCTTGCGCTACCTCGCAAACGCGGGAGACAGCGACAAAGTATAAAAAAAAAAAAAAAAAAAAAAAATATATATATATATATATATATATATATATATATATATATATATATATGGTTGGCGCTGCTAAATGATTCAGGGGAGGGGAGCGAGAGACATAGGTGAATATAGAATAATTCATGTTTAAAGCTGGAGGTGATGGATGGGTATTTTGAGGACTTGACACTAGTACCCGAGACTGGTCCTCTCACTGTTGTCTTGTGTAAAGATTATATCGGACAGATACTGGCAAGTAGAAGTGGAATCAACCTTTAGACACGGGTGTGGACGAGTATATAAGTGGTGCCATCCTTTTGGGCACTTAGAGGAAGGACAGGTTTAAGTGGAACCAATCTGTAGACCCTTAAGTGTGGACAAGTCCCCATCAGAGATGTACTCCACCAGGTGATGTGTGTGTGTGTGTATGTGTGTGGGTCTCGCAAGAGGAGGAGCAGCAGTAATCACCTACACCGTCATTCATTAGCATATCAACAAGAAAGTGTCGTCCTCTGCTAAGATTTGAAGATGATGCCCCCAAGGGTAGACACAGCTAAGGGTAGAGTGTGGGGTGATGCTTCTGCTCGTAGCACTGTGGTAGCATTCGTGTACGACTCGAGGGGTGACCCCTCTGCTCGTGGCACTTGAGCACACGACGTGCGCTACTCGTAGTGGAGGGGAGGGTGTGTTCCACTTCGTGTAGTGATGGGTGTTTTATTGTGGCCCTCATACTCTGCTCAGTTCAAGGGTAAGGAGGGCGTCTCTCTCTCTGTGTCCTTAGTGTGGTGGTGGTGGTGATGATGGTGGTGATTGGAGTGCTCCTCACGCATCCCACTTGATGAATAGTGAGGGGGAGCGATTCTCTAGGAAGGACTTACCGATAGACTGAAGGCACAGCCTTCGAGCTCGCTCTGTGTATAAGTCAGGGGAGCGTCCCACACACTCGCCCTCCAGGCTGGGGAGTTTGAACCCATCACACCCAGCACTATGGAGAGGTGGAGGATGTTGGTGGTTGAGAGCCTTTCTCACTTGGTGTCTTGGTTTGTACCAGCAGGTGGACTGGGGGGGGGGCATGGTCCACGCACCCCTGTGGTGCAGGTACCACCAGTAGAGGGATGTGGATGGTGGATGATGTTATGGTGTGTGTGTGTGTGTGTGTGTGTGTGTGTGTGTGGAGCCTCACAGCGGCGCGTGTGGAGGTGTAAGCGCGAGGAACCTGTTCAGGAGGTGAGTAGGTGACTCATTTTCCTCGATGACCTCCCGTCCGGGCGAGGGGCACACACGACGGCAGCTGCACTCATCACATCCTTGTATATATTCCCCCCACGATGCCTCGGACGCCAGAGCCTCCCACGTCCCTCATCATCTCTGCCTCATTTCTGTCCATCCCGTGTGTGAGCCTTAAGTAGGTTGGATCAGAGGAACTGGTTGTGTTCTACCTTTTTTGTTTTCGAAGGCTCGTTCACAAGTTGCTGGCGTGAAGATAACTTGTAATGGTGGACGCCGTAGAGCGTTTGAGTAGCTTGGCCGACCACGCAGATATTACCAACCGCTACACACACTCTCTCTCTCTCTCTCTCTCTCTCTCTCTCTCTCTCTCTCTCTCTCTCTCTCTCTCTCTCTCTCTCTCTCTCTCTCCGTGCTCCATACCTTGACCAAGCTCATCTTCAACCCCGCTTTCTATATATATAAAAAAAAAGATTACAATGTATACAGTGGCCTTATGTGGAACACCATCAGACTGTATCTGTGAAGGTTACGGCTGGCGCCTTTACGTAATGTTTTCCGGCATAACAGCTGTTGCAGTGCAGCAGGTGGGGCCTGGTGGAGTCCAGCAGCCCTTGCTGTGTCCCAGCTGCCTGGCTGGTGAGCTGCCCACTGCCTAGAGAGTCCCCGCCACTGTGGCAACGTGTCCCACTGCCCAGGGAGTTCCCCACTGCTGTGGCTCGGTTCCTAACTACCCAAAGGAAGTCCTCACCTCTGGCTCTCGTGTTCTTCACCTCCTGACCTTCCGCTCCTGCCGGAGACACGCTCCCCTACCTTTAACTCCTTGACCACGACGACGGCGCGATCCTTGAACTCGACGGTACAAACTCTAGGTATGCATGATGACCTGGTGTATTTGCCCTGTTTCTGAGGAGGTCAAGTCAAGAGTCTAACACCGTCCTACTTCAGGGTCGTGCCGCCCTGCTTCAGTATAAGCAATATATCACGTTTTACTTCGAATGAGGCAAAGTACCTTCTTCTGCGTCCAGGAGTGTTAACGTATGAATGATATTCCGACAATAGATGTGGAAAGCAACACCGTAAAGCAAGACTTCCGACATATTCACAACTTCAAGTCCACGACAGACATCTATTTTCGTCTCTGTAGATTTAAAGTTTCCGTGGATTTCTTTTCAATTTTTGGTCGTATCTTCTGTCACAGTCTCGAAAGGACCCACTGGACTGTTGCTTCCTGCTTTCCTCTGTGTGATGATGGCGGAGGCAGATACAGGTCGCTGGTTCCTCACTGTCCGGCTAAAGCCAGCTGTCAGGCCAGATATTATCGCGTGAAATCTGCAAGGAAAATGTAGGTTGGATGAGGCATTCTTGTAGTGGTTTTTGGAAGTATGTGTTGCCTTGTTAGTGTGTGTGTGTTTTTTTTTCTTTCTCCCTATAAATGCATATGATTTTCTCTTTGTGAGTGTGTGTGTGTGTGTGTGTGTGTGTGTGTGTGTGTGTGTGTGTGTGTGTGTGTGTGTGGGCAGGCCATGCTGATCATCATCAGTCAAGGTTGTGTGGTAAACCTCCGTTGTTCTTCCACTTCAAGTTCGCTTCATCTCGAGAGATTTACGTTTATAAAGTCGTATCTGTGTTGGGAGGTAATTACCCACTTGTGCTAACTTGACTCTGCACGACACACTCTTCTGGGGCTCTCGCAGTCCTGGCGTCGCGAGGTCCTGTATATACCATCCAATGTTCCTGTCATTTCACCTCACGTGGCATTACGTTCATCCCTCCGTATGTGCATCTCCCTGCAGCGTAGGGCATGGTTGGGGATGTGTGCAGGATGGTATTGTGTAATACAGGAGGAGGGAGATGGGCAGCCTTCCACCTGGGGTTCAGGGAGGTTGTGACCCCCTAGGGCGGGGTAGATGACCGGGGCCGCACCCTGTGTGTGTGTGTGTGTCCCGCTCACATGATCAAGGACAGGCAGTTGGCTAAGACTCGGGGTTTCGTGGGTTCATTCACTGATAGCTTACCGTGACAGCGGCGATGCCTTTGTAACTTGTGTTTCTTCCTTGTAAGTTTATTAGTCTCATGCATGTGGTCCATGGCTGTGGAAGCTACCCCAGGCGAGGCATCGGCGTCCATCACCACCAGGGTGTGCCAGACAGCGCCAATTGTTGCTGGTCCTTCCCCTGACTCCAGCAGACATGCGACCACTGTTTGCCTGCGGAAGCATCCAGCAGTCGTAGGGAACTTTACCCGTTCACACTTTCCTATAAAATTTCTTTGGCGGTATACGTTCCCCTTACTCTATGTTATTCCTTTCACAGTTTATTTTTTTTCCGTGCTGGCTTTTTGATCCGGAGGATTGGTGGATGGGGAGGTGCCTTCTGCTCTACCGTCCTGTCTTTTGCCATCATCGAGTGACGACAGCGACTGGCAAACACCCAGCGACTGTTATTACGGAGTCTTCCTTTCAGCCGGTTTTTTTTTATTTTACTTTTGTCGGCGCGCAACGGCAAGTGTTAGCCTTACGACGAGCCCCTGTCGTATCCAGGAAGCACTGGAAGCGACCGTCGTAGTGCTTTTATGATAGATAACGTCGTTTGCAGGTAGGTAGAGGGAGAGAGTGGATGAGTGGAGGAGAGATACATCGTGTAAGTCAGCTGATAGCACACGAGTGAAGAAATGTCTCGCCGTACCTAGGAAACACACACACACACACACACACACACCCTGCTGTCGAGAGCAACCTGTCGACATACCGTCTCACGCACACTTCTTATAACATTCAATTAAACCTTCACAAAGGGAAGAAAAAAACACACTTAGGCACCTAAACCCAGACAAACCTCTTGAGGATTGTAATAGGTCGAGGTTAAGTTAGAGTCTCGTGTCATTATGTGCGCGTTAAGACCCACTTGTGTGGCAGACGAGTTATTTTAAGAATATGGTTTCACATTTACACACACACACACACACACACACACACACACACACACACACACACACACACAGGTTCGGACCCACTTATTTCCCACCGGGTTTAGAATTTTTTAATGGTGTCCGGTTTTTTGATGTGTTTATGGATTTGTTATGCGTCCCATTTTCTACGACTTTTAACCTTGATGACTGTGATGATTGTGGATAATCCCTGGGACTCAAGATGGCGGGCGACTGTTGCGTTGCTGGCGTGTGTGTGTATGTGTGTGGTACCGTTGCTCCAGCTGCGTTACGGAGTGCACCGATCTCGCGGGGCTGGACTTCGTGGATCTGGCGAATTCAAAGTGGATGATTAGATTCTTGATACCGGAGTCTCTTCTCTCTCTCTCTCTCTCTCTCTCTCTCTCTCTCTCTCTCTCTCTCTCTCTCTCTCTCTCTCTCTCTCTCTCTCTCTCTCAACATCATCCAATGGTTCACACACTCTGTGCCCCACTTTATCTTCTTGGCTTTGACCCCCTTCCACTTTCTCCCCTTTGTCTCCCCCCCCCCCACACACACACACACCGTCTCAATGTGCATCCTCTTTCCATCACCACATGCCATCCTGCCCTACTCATGTGTCTCCCATTTTCCATCACCTTTTCTTCCCGTTTTCTGTTTCCTCCCAGAGAACGTATTAGTGTCGCATTTCTCTTCGCCAGTTTCCGCCTGTATCCGTGTCTTGTTCGTTCTTCGTTTCCTCCGAGTTCGTATTCTTACACATGTCTTCCATGTCTCTCTGTCTTCCTTGTGCATCGCTGTTCCTGATGCTGTTCTTACACTCCGGTTTTCTCACATATTAACATTCTTTCACCAGTTGATTCCGTCAGCCGTTTTCTGTTGATCGTCACGACAACATCGTGAAGATATTTTCGTGTGGGAACTCTTGTAACTTCTTCTTCTTCTTCTTCTTCTTCTTCTTATTCTTATTCTTTATTTCTTCTACTTGTCGTCAGAACCAGCATCTTGGATCCGATTCCCTCCAAATTCCCTCCAACCTCCTCCTCCTCCTCCTCCTCCTTGTGTTGAGTTTCCCCAGCCCTTGGGTCATGCAGCATACGTAGTTTTCTACGTTTTCTTCCTCTTCATCTTTCGCTCTTGATGGAGTCAGGTCAAAGGTCAGACTCTTTGAGAATCGTCGCAGGCAACGTCGTTCGCGGCTGGATTGATAATGATGAAGGCAGTGTGGAAATGTGAGGATGCTGTGTGGTAATGTGAGGGGCTGTGAGGAAGCTGTGTGGTAATGTGAGGGGCTGTGAGGTAATGTGAGGGGCTGTGAGGAAGCTGTGTGGTAATGTGAGGGGCTGTGAAGAAGATGCGCTCTGTATGACACCTCATCCCGGCAACAGATCTCGGTAGGAATGGGGTAAAGGGGGTTGGTGTTGGTGTCGTGCGGGCCATACAATGGGGGAAGTCATGGGTCCAAGTGATGGGGGTGGTGGGGAGAACAGTGTGGCTGTTGTCGGCAGATGTCCATAGGGGCCTCAAGTCAGCGGTGGTGGCCTTCAGCCAATCCTCGACAATTCCTACCGTGTTACCCCCACCACTCGCACTACTCTCTGTCCCAAAGGATTGCTGATTGACGGTTCTCTCCCACCGCTTACTCCAGCCGCTTGTTGCCTCACGACGCTACAACTTGATTCTCCACCACTTTCTCCCGCCCCATACTGCCTCACGGAGCTACAACTTGGGTTATCTCATTTGTGAAGGATCGTAGGACTCATAATTGCTGTCTGTAGTGAAGATTTTATATATATATATATATATATATATATATATATATATATATATATATATATATATATATATATCACATAATACCCTCCAACAGCCAGGATTCGAACCCAGGATCTCTAAGCTAGGTCGTTGTAGAGTTTATCATCTGTATAAGACTTTGATAGTAGGTCATTCTGGCATTTTTATTTGTGTGTGTGTGTGTGTGTGTTATGTAACGCAGACTAAGAGATAAGTGTCATCCTGGCCACTACTGATGGCTGTGTCGGTAGAGCCACCAGCCCTCTCGCAGGCACGGCTCCTGTTGCTTCATTCTGTCGTCTGGCCGCGACTTGTACTCATGGTGAATCGGATGCACCAAGATTCGCATTTATTGCTGGCCATTCCAGCGTGACGGTCGTCCACTTTCTCACAGTTTGCGGTAGACTGTAACACGTCAGGCCCAGACTGTTGGCGAGGTCGCCAGCTCAAGATTTCAGCTGGTGGTTTTATTTGCTTGATGAGATAATGATGGTTGTGTGGGTGCCAGCCAGCAGTGGTAGGACCCTCGAACTGGACGACAGGACGGCCCTTGAGCACTACGGTACGACCCTTGAGGATGACGACAGTGTTTGAGGTACGACCCATGAACACGATGGCACTCGAAAACCTTAAAGGGGTATGATGGCCTTTGGCCTTCAACCTGACTCGCAAGGTTCAGGTCAGAGGCCAGGTCGTCATATCACAGGGTCGTGTACACAGGCGATCACACTCTTGGGGTTGTCATCCTCCTGCTCTGCACAGATTTCTCTTTCTTTCTTCTTTTCGTATTTTGCATTCAGGATTCTACTGGGAACGATTTACATAATGCTATGAATAAAATTACTTTCCACGTTGCAGAGTAATCAGAATAACAAATACGTATCACTGCACCGGACGGTGAGGATTCGAGATCATATTTTCACGCTGTGTCGAACATGGTAGGAAACCCCCAGTCCGTGTGGTAGTGATGGTGAGGAGGGTGCGGTGTGGTTGGCTGGCTGCACCACCACTCGCGGTGGTCAGTCACGTTCTGTCACTGAGGGTGTGGAACGTCAAGTGTTGTGGTAACGCTCAAGTACCTGTAAAGTGGTGGTGCGTCTCATGACTTTAACCCCTTGGGTGTGATGGCTTGCTCTTTCACCTGACTCGCAAGGATCAGGTCAGTGGTCAGGTCATATTTAACTAGGGGTCGTACCGTCTTGCTCAAGGATCGTACCGTCATGTTCAAGGATCGTACCGTCGTGCTCAAGGATCGTACCGTCGTGTTCAAGGATCGTACCGTCGTGTTCAAGGATCGTACCGTTGTGCTCAAGGGAGTAGAATGGCGAGAAAGTGACCTACTGTGAATTAAACAGACATTGCATTAATGATGACCTCTTTACCCTTCAGCCTCACACTTTTATAAGCGATACAATCCAAGAATTAGCCAGAGGTTACATCAGGACACTTAACCATTTAGCTCAGTAAGGAAAAAACTGGGATTGCTGGCACACAAACCCTCCTCACATTTCGCTGGTTGGATTGAAAGCGTTTTGTGATGGCGGTTGTAAACAGTGAAGACTCTGTTGGTAAATGTTTGGGGAGAAACTTGTTTACAGTTTATGACCTGGCAGTTTGCTGTTCCTAAGTGATAGGCAGGTTTTTCCTTGTGTATGTATGCGATAGAGACACAGTCAAAACACAAGTTTAAGGATCCAAATTTTTTGATATCCAGTGTTCCTTCCGTATTTATCTGTCTCTCTGTCCTCTGTCTGTTCTTCTGTCCGTCTGTCTCAGTTTATTTTCGTACCTTTCTTATCTGTCTCTGCGTTGCCTCAAGCCCTCATATTCCTCGTGACTCACACTGGCTTCGCCCCGGACCATCAACCCCTTCCAACATACACGATGACTCGCCTCACCTCCCCCCAGGAGTTATTGATGGTACGTGAGGTTCCCACCACGGCCGCTGTAAACCCCGGCTTTCCTGATATCCCACGAGGCACTTACCCGCACCACACTAGCTTGCGGCCCTCAGTCACTCACTCTCTCTCTCCTGGTGAGAGTTTGAGTTGCACTTTAAGGCCATAACGTTCTAAGGTTTCTGAAGAGGGTGTCCAGTCCCGCTGCTGTTGCTGCAGGATGGAATACTCTTTGAGGTAGATGTCAGAATTCTAAACCCCTGGAGCCCCTACTTCGATGTATTTAATTGGTGACTTGAGGTCTTGGGATGGTGAGGGGGGAGGGGAGGTGCTTTGGTCTTAGGACTAGCTACTTGGCCAGTAGTGGTCTTGAACATATCCCTCGGGTAGGAAGACCACAGACCTGACCAGGTTGAAGAACCACCAAGTACCGCTCACATGGTCGAACATGGGGTGCACAGTATACTTACGGGGGACAACGGTACAAATTAGTCAAGTGAAAACTCCCTCCCTCCGCTCCCTTCTTGTTAGTAGTTTTCCTTCTGTACGGTACTTTAGTCATGTGTCTTGTTGCACCAGCGCGCGCGCGTGTGTGTGTGTGTGCGGTAGCAGAGCGGCTCGGTCTGAGGCCTCTGCTCAGTAGTTAAAATGGATGATCGAACCATCAGGAATGGTACGTTGTGTTCTGTGTCCGTTCTCATGGGTGGGCAGTTACCCCGAGCCTTAAACAGTGGTGGTAGAGAGTGTTGGTGGTGAATGATGGAGAGAAAAAAAGAGGAGCAGGAAATGAACGAGAGAAAGTTGCACTGGAGGAGTGGTGGTGGTGATGGTACTGTCGGGAGGGAGGGTGTTGGAGGTAGTGTTGGGGGTGATGGTACTGTCAGGGGGGGGAGGGGTGTTGGAGGGACTGGTGGTGGTACGTCTCCACCACCACCGCCTCTCCCACCCCACTACCCCCCTGCTGATTACTCCAGACCAACCGCCCGCGTGCGTTACCACGCCAGCAACGCCCCGGTTACTACGCCAGCTTGTGTTTGCTCTTGCCACGCCACCGAAGGCCAGTAGCAGCAGCAGTACCACGCCTTCCCTGAGGTCAGAAGCCAGGGCTCGAACCATCGTGCTCGAGGGGATGTGCTGATGGCAAGCAAGCCTTATAGAGCCTTATATTGACTACAACTCATACCTCAGTAAAACCGAGACCTCTGACATTAGCACGTAGGAGTATGACATTTCGAAGCAGAGGGTCGAGTCTCGTCTCTGGTGGCTATAATGGAGGTCGTGGGCGTGTGTTTTATGCTAAGGGAAATCATATCCCTCACACGGAACCTTCTCTTGTCTTGAAACGCCGTGGGAAGAGCGTCCGTGGCCCGTAATCTTGCATGAAAGTTATTTAACATAGCCAGGCTGCCTAGGAGACGTTGGTGAGGTTAAATGGCATACAATTGAATGATTCACAGCGAGACAGCGAGCGAAGGTAGGGGATTCTTACGTGTTTCTTTAAAAGGCCAGGCACAGGTGTTCTGAGGTCTGCTGCAGCTGCTGCATCCTGGCACTACCTTAAAACAGCTGATTCAGTGCAGCGTTTGTAGTATGTGCTCAGCTGGTTTCCTATAAACAAACATTTTTACTCTCATCGCCTTTGTGCCGATAGAGTTCAGTCGGTCGGTTCCTCCCCAATATACTTTACTGATTACGCGCCTACTGACACGGGGTGTAGTGGCTAGCGTAGCTGACCATGATCCACGGGCGGGCTTGTCCGGGTATGAGTCATGGGCGTGGCAGTCGGCCCTCAGCCATTCCCAGCTGTTCATCCTTCCCCTCGGGGATAGTCGATAAACGCTTATGCTGTTACGTACGTGTATACATACATGGGAGTAAAGACATGGAATATCATACCTTCCCCGTAACACACACACACACACACACACACACACACACACACACACACACACACACCTCACCTCACCTGAGCCCCCCGCAGTTGCGTAATGGCGCCTGACGCCACCTAGATGTAGAGGCAGTACCCGGGCGTGGCTGCAGTTGCCGCCTCCCTTCGTCAGTCGCGAGTGAGAAGTCGTTATGAACACACCTGCAAGACACGACACCACGGCCATGATGGTGCACTGGCTTGTCTCTCTCTCTACCGGACTGGCTGCAGATACTTGCAGTAATAGCGGGGTTGTACAATGTGTTTCCATCTCGTGTCTTTTGCACAATTTCACTTTTCTTTTTCCCTTCCGATGACGCGGGTGTTTTGCGGTGCACACTTCGTCCTCTTCCTCCGCCTTGTCTTGATGGCTTCTGTCGGCGGGGCCAGCAACAGACTTCTGTCGTAATGTGACTTGTACAATCCTTCCTTGGAAAACTTTGTATGTGTGTGTGTGTGTGTGTATGTGTGTGTGTGTGTGTGTGTGTTACGAAGGGGGAGCGGGGGTGGTGTGTGTGTGTGTGAGAGGGGGAGGATCATGAGGGGCGTGTGAGGCAGTGTTGGTTGCCTCGGCATCAGCCTCACATTCGCCCCTCACAAGCAGTATTGTGGAAGGAAAATAATGGAACGTCTCGTGGATACGTCCTCGAGATATGCACGAGACGCCCATGGTGGCTGCAGCGCGGCAACAATGAGACAACACCTCCCGCATTATATTCACTCACATGTTTGTTGTCGTCCAGCGGTAGAAGAAAACAATCAGTCCACATATAATGAAGTTGGTGACTGGTCTCGCTTGTTGTGTGTGTATGTGTGTGTGTGTGTGTGTGTGTGTGTGTGTGTGTGTGTGTGTGTGTGTGTGTGTGCAACTGATGGTGTACTTATAATTTGTTTTGAGGCTGTACAGTCATTCATTACATGTACACAGATATTTGGATCTTTGCTCTTGCATGCATATATGTTTTCCCTGTGTGCTGATTAAATGAGATTCGTTACTTTCTGTATGATTAGAATAGATATTGTAACCTGTCGTGGACACAAAATGTACCAGTCTGTCCAGGATTAGGGCTACGTGCGCCAGTAGGCTGCGGCTTCCAACAGTTTGGTCGACCAACGACTTAACCCAGCCATCACCCTGGGTCTGGCCCGGACTGTTGGAAGGTAGAAGACTCCCTGAAGACCAAACCAGGTAAAGTAAAGTACTATCCTTTGACCTGACCACTGGGAGTTGGGCCAAAGGTCGGGTCATCTTACCCAAAGGAGGGAGGGTTTAGGGGGATGGTGTTACTTTCGTCCTCAAGGGTTGAAACGTCGTGCTTTAAGGGATAGTCTTAAAGCCAAGGGAGGGAAGGAGTATTGGAAGTGGAGTTTGTCCCTTCCATATGTGCTGGCGGTGACACCTGCTGCAGGCGAAATTGGGGAGACACCTGTTACTCATGTGTTCCCCGGGTCTGAACATCTGTGGTGGACTGCGTTGCGGAGTAGGTTTAAGGGTCGTCCAACGACCCAACTTCGCAGTTTATGGGAGGGTAGAAGACCTCCGAAGTCAACGCCAAGAGTGTGGTGATTATCACTGCTGGTGCTGCCTCAGAATCGATGAGTGTGGTGTCCCTCATGGACACAGGGTTGGGAAAGACTATCATTACCTCGATAGATGTTGAGGAGGTATCGATAATTACTTATTTATTCATACTGGTTAATGTTCACTTAGAGAACGTTAATGTGTCCACTGTTGATGTAGGACGGGTTGATCACTGTTGATGCAGTGTAGGATGGGTTCCTCACTGTTGGAGTGCTTGCTCCCAGGACGTGCTTGCTTTTATATAGGCACATCCTGGTGTCGGGCAATGCTTGGGTGTGCTTGCACGGGTCCCGTGACCACATCCGAGGTCCTGCTCGCTTACTTCACCTCGGCTGCACCCAGTGCTGGGGAGTGCTTGCCTGGGTTCCATGCCTGTGCCTGGCTCTCTTGTCTCTGGGAGAGCAGCTTTAGGCACCGCAGGCAACTGTGTGTGTGTGTGTGTGTGTGTGTGTGTGTGTGTGTGTGTGTGTGTGTGTGTGAGCTGCTCCTGATGGTCCAGCGGCACAAGCCTCACATTATGTATGTATGTACGTATTTATCGTACGGCCATCAGTAGGTGATGGTCGTTTATGGTAGAATCCGCCCCTAACGTCAAAGGATAACGATTCACTAAGATTTGGTGTTGGATGCACGGGAAATATAACCCGAGTCTTCCTTAAACACCTTGAGAGTTAAGGGACGACCTTCCAGGCACGACGGTACGACCCTGGAGCAGCACATTGGTGTCATCCTTGAGCACGACGGTACGACCCTTGAGAATGACGGTACGTCCCTTGGGTTTTGATGGCTTGGCCTCTGACCTGACCCCTTTAAATTGGAGATGTAAGGAGTGAAGAACAAGAGTCTTAAAATGGAACTGGGAAAAACCTTTTGTACAAACGACCATGTTGTAGCTGTTAGGAAAGGCATGTACCGCTAAAGTTCTAGAGCTTAGCGGTGCAGGGAAGGAAACAGACGCCACAACAGCCCATCGACTCCCTTAGTTGCCAACGGCCACACAGTGATCACGTAACGCCGTAGCTCGCCAAATATTACTTGGTCTTGCTCCGTGGTGGGGGCACACAAGCAGCCAGGTTTCTGGTGCAGGAACTGCAATAAAAGTCAATACAGGAGGGATAGAGGACCAACATTATTGCCTGGGGCAAGTTGATCCACGTTTGAGGTCAGACTGAAGGAAAAGTTGGGTTGAATTGTTTTAAGGTCTGCTCAGTCAAGTGATTATTTAGAGCTAGACCCTCCTAGCCGTGAGAGCGTACCAGGACGTCATGTAAGGACGGATCTGTCCTTTGCATAATCGAAGCAACTATTCGGAAGTGAGGAATTCTTGGTATTGGAGAAGGAATCCTAGTTTCTTACAGACAGACTTTGCTATTTGTGTAATGTAAGGTCACCAGGATAGAGTAGATATTGCTGTGATAGCAAATATATATTTTTTGTGTTGAATGGTGGGTTTACAGGGAACATCAAAGGGCATTGGAAAGTCGAGGAATTCCAAAAAAAAAAAAAAAAAAGAGAATTAGTAAGAAACTGGATTTGGAGACGCTAAACCTAACTTATTTGTGTCTTACCAACTGATTATAAGAAATGATGTGTAAAGTATTGCTTAATACACCGATTAAGTCGGTTGTTAGGGAGGGTGAGTGGCTCTTAAACTGATACGAGTTCATTAGCAGTAATTGACAGTATTGTGCTTGACCCAGCACTCTTCACTGCTGCCTCTCACTCTTTCCTTCCACGCTTACGTCTCATACATACTTAACCCCACAATCTTCACTTCATTGTCATACTTCACTCCCACTTAGTCCTCTCCTACTTTCCCCGAACACTGTTCACTACTCTTTACTCAACACCCACGCAAACTTGTCATACCAACCTCTGCACTGTTCACAGCTGCCTTGCCTAACTTTACCTTATCTCACACTTATAACTAACCACGTTCAGCCTCTTACACCTACACCCAAGCTCTGTTCACTGCTGTATTACTTTATCTTTTCTACATTACGTTGCACTGATCATTCACATTCGCCTCATACCCTCTCCCAGCTCTTTTCACTGCTAACCTCCTTCCAATATTGCTGACCCAAGCGCTGGTGCGGCGGCCTTTAATTTTGCAGAATCGGAAAATCTAAACGAGTTTAGAATCATTTTCCTGGATCTCATTTGTGAGATGAATTCCTGAAACTTAATCCTGTTTAGTGTTCTTGGTATTATCTGTATTCTCTCTTGAAACGTCTTTTGTTTATTTATTAAAGATTCATTTATGGTAGGTTCATTGTGAATGTCCTTTGTCTGTCATTTTGATACATTTGTTCTGTTACCTGTTTAGTATGTACACTTCATTCATACATCTTGGTAGGGGAATACACTCTCTGTTGCCTGTTTGATAGACAAGTATACTATGTTGATAGATAGATAGATACACTATCTGATGCTTGATAGATGAATCGGCTTTTTGTTGCCAGTTAGATTACTACTCCCTGTTGCTTGATAGATAAATACACTTCGAGCCGCCTGATAGATGAATGCTTATCGTTGCTTGATAGATACACTTCCTTTTGCCTGTTTGAGGATTTCATGAGAGACTGAAGAAGATCGTAACTTAAAAGACGTGAGAAAGTAATTTAGAAGCTGTGTGTGTGTGTGTGTGTGTGTGTGTGTGTGTGTGTGTGTGTGTGTGTGTGTGTGTGTGTGTATGACCTATATGTGAGAGGAGGAGAAACAGGAGAAATCAGGGGGTGTTATCACCTGTCGTCGTGAGACATTGGGGGTGGTCGTGTGTGGGGGTGGTGGGGGGAGACTGTGGTCGTGCGCTGTGTGGCCGTGCGGGAGACGACGCGTCGCTGCGTGGTCGTGCGGGAGAGTGTGGTCGTGCGTCTGATCATCGGGTCCCAGGACGCTAGAGACCGTCCACTCCCGACCCGATACCACTCCAGTTCGACATGGTTGTTAGTTAGTTCGCCTGTTAGTTTTACCTTGAAGGTCGGCCACCACACTGCAGGCGGTGGTCCTCCGTGAGCAGCGGCAGGAAAGGATTACAGAGGTCAACAAGGGTCTGTTACGACCCGATGGCCACAAGTGATGCGTATTACGTCTGGTGTCGTTAACTTGGTTGGAGGTTCGCCGATACGTGTACAGCACCGGTAATATTGCGATTTCCTCTTTTCGTTTCGTACAGGCAAATTGTTCGTGGCAACTGGTCTAGTTCACTTTTAAAAGATACATTCCCTAGGTGAATTCTTTTTATCATTGTTTGTATGAATGACGTTAATATAAACATTGATAGCTCTCACTACAACGTCCTTACCTCAGTTAAGGCCAGACCACCTCGCTTAGGCCTTGTGTCTGTGTGGTCTGTGTATCTGTGTTACTCTCTGTAACTCAAAAATCAAACAATATCGGAAGCAGGTCAGGAATTGCGTAGCTTTTTTTTTTTGTGTGTGTGTGTGAAGCGTTCGAGATCTTTTACCGACACTTGACGTTGATTTCTACACCTTATTTAAGTATACCTTTGAGACGGTATATTTGTCCAAGTTTTCAGCAGACAGTGTGTTTACGTAACGGTACGACTAGCTTTAAGGTTTCAGATGAGTTGGCGTCGTCCGGCGCTCGGTAAAGATAAAGTTACAGGGAGATACGTGGACGACATCCGGGCCACGGTGAACCCTCACCGCTGGGAGCTCTGAGATGTAGACGAAGGGAAAACTGTAGACAGATAAGGAACGGGTGAAGGAGAATAGGTAGACAGATAAGGAACGGGTGAAGGAGAATCGGTAGACAGATAAGGACCGGGTGAAGGAGAATCTGTAGACAGATAAGGAACGGGTGAAGGAGAAACTGTAGACAGATAAGGAACAGGTGAAGGAGAATCGGCTGACAGTTTGGAAGTTACGTGTGTCATTATGAGAGATTTTATCATTAAGACTTTCGATGATCACCTCCAGCAGCAGGTGTGGATTGCTGCTGTCGTCATTCATACTGGCGACTTCAGCAACTCGGAGGTAGACGGACAGGGTCGCCTTATGTGATCAGCCACAGTGTCGCAGGTAGATGATGATGATGATGTAGCTGCGGCACAGTATCACTGCCAGTCGCAAATGGCTGAGTAAACGTAGATGTAGATAGCCTCACGTGACTTAGGCAAGTTCGGTCGATTATTCTTTAGTGTTTTCTTACGTCGATGATAGTTTTAACAGTGTGTTGTGGACCGTTAAGTCTTCAGACGAACCAGAGGAAGAAAAAAAAAAATTGACTCCTCGGTGGAGGAAAGTGACCAACCGCATCGTTTCAGGAGAGTGAAGGCCAGCACCTCACCAGACTGCGGGACGCAAACGATCATCGCCCTGTATTGAGGGGGGCCCCCCAACCTCGGGAGAATTTCAGGAACTACGTGGATAGATATCTGATGAGCCAAACTATGGAGGGTGTAGGAAAGGCTTGCAGACCACATTGTTGTTCTTCCTGTGTGTGTGTGTGTGTGTGTGTGTACGTACCCGACTGGCCCGCATCCAGTAGTTACATAAATACCGATGATGCACTTGGATGATAAGAGTCTTAGAAAACTGCTTGCGGCGCTTAGCAGCAAACAAGTTCAAAGTATCGTTTGATATGCATCAGTTGGAGCGGGAGGACGTCGAGACTCGATGTGCTTAGTGAGCTGATGACATGCAGCGCTTGCATCAGCAGTGAATAAATACCGAGTTTGGAGGTGATTGGGGACCGTAATTTGTAGATAGCATTGCGGAGGTGACTGTGAGAGCAGATAGAAAACGAACGCGGTGGATGGACGAAGCGGCAGTGAACAGTTTAAAGTATTAACAGTAATTTAAGTCACTGATATGTTTTTTTTTTTTTCATAATTGTTGAGTAAGACACGATGGCGACCAGTTTTTTTGTTTTTTTTTTCCTCCTCCTTAGGTTGATGACTTGTTACATGGAGGAGTGGTGGGTTGTGGCCAGCGTTGCTGGGCAAGGGGTGGGGGGAGGGGGGGGGGGTAACCGTATCCCAGAATGTTAGAGGAGAAAAAAGATTAAGAAGACCACCCAAGAGAGCGCCACGGTACAGTCTCTGGGGAAGGATCATGTTAGGTACTTTGATGACTTCGATTTGTATGAGAGAGAGAGAGAGAGAGAGAGAGAGAGAGAGAGAGAGAGAGAGAGAGAGAGAGAGAGAGAGAGAGTGGTGGGTGAGTGATAGGTGATGAGAGAAGGAATAAGACGAAGGCAGAGAAGACATGGCGTGATATGGAAGACATCAGAAATGATGAAGCGTCATCAGGCGGGATCTATGAGCACAAGAGAGAGTGTGGGCCAGTAGGCCCTTCAGCGGAGTCCAGTATCTTACGTTCTTATGAATAAATTACAAGGATGTGAAGCTTAATGAAATGCACGGGAAGAGAAATCCAGTGATTAGGGATAGAGGAGTAGGCGATGACGTATGGGGAAGGGCGGAAAAGGAAGGTACTAACTGAGAATAAGAAAAAGGAGACAGAAATGGGAGGATGGAAGGGGGACGATGGTGCAAATTTGCCGCGGACACCGGAACAAATCTCCAGGACCAGTGTGAGTGGTATGGTATGCCATCCTAGCCTTGAGGGAGGAGGGAGAGAGAGAGACTTCAAGGGGCGGAGGCTACCTCCTCCTACAGATAGCCTTGCCGCTTGGAGGAAGCCAGTCAGCCACGCATTAAGAGGATTTTGTGGAACACGAGCATATGGTGTGTGTGTGTGTGTGTGTGTCCCTTCACATGGCCCCCTCTGGTGTCACCTTTCTGAACGTATCACATGACTGCGCACGTGTCTCAAGACTTCCTCCAGCAAACTTACTGTTCTGGACGGAGCCAGTGCACCACTCACTCATCAGTCACTTCCAGCCACCTCCGAGAGATCCCTCGTCCCCGAGTTGCAGTGCAACACCAGCCCCCACCCCAACCGTAGGGAGGTCTTCTAACCTCGTACAGACCTCGTACAAGAGCAGCCCCCATCTTAGATGTTGTGAACTTCATCAATAGTCTGTAAAGTCTGATCTGTTCCCTCCTTCCATTTTCTCTTGACGTCTCTCTATATGAATATATGTATTTTCTTCATGTTTTCAAGGGACAATCAGTACTGATGCGAGTAAACAAACAGAAATTGTCTGAACATTTTAAAGAGATCGTCACATGGAGGAGGTAGGTAGCAGGAGGAGGCACGCTGCTCACGACGCCTCTCCCAGGCAAAACCCTGGCTCCCGTAGTTTACGAAAAGGTCGACAGTAACCAGTGGCACGTTTCCGTGATGATGGCGCGTAAAACACCGCGATTGCCTCTTTCACTGCGCTCCTAGTGAGTGTATATATATGTATATATATATATATATATATATATATATATATATATATATATATATATATATATATATATATATATATATATGAATTTAAGTTGATATTGGTGGAACGTTGGGTCCATGTACATGTCCTGGTCATTCTGAACACTCCAACCTCGGAATCCGTATCTGAATTATGCAACAGAACAGGACCGATGATATCAAGGGGCCGGGGCTATGGCTGCGTGCGTACGTGAATAAATAAATAAGTTAATAAAGAACGGTTTATTAAAAGTTTAGGCAGGCATTCGGCTTGAAGTATGTTATTACAGAACTGGTTGGTGGGAGGGGGGTTATAGTAGTAACTAATGTACGTGTGTGTGTGTGTGTGTGTGTGTGGGGTGACGGTGGAACAGGATGTCCTTTCCCGCCCCCCATTCTCTTTTTTTTTTTTTGTCACATTGGCCCTGGTCAAGGACAGGAACCCTTATCAAAGCCAGGCATTGAAGAAAATATAAAGAAGTAATACAAAAAAAAGCTGTTGATAGAAAGTGTGAGGAACGTAAGGCGGGAAGCGAAGGACAGACTATTTTATATGGAAGGGAAATACACGTAAGCGCAGCCCGGTGGGATGGTGTTCACTTGAGAGAAAGTAGACCCGGCATTCTTGGCTGGGAGATGTTTCCGGCCACTCTCCCGGTGCCCAGAATATTATTAACGTCTCGTACCATGTGTGTGTGTGTGTGTATGTGTGTGTGTGGTTTTGGCTTAGGTCAGAATGTCGGAGGCCGGGGACGACGTGTCGTGTTCTGTCACCAGCTCTGGGGGGTCGTAACCCGCCTCACACACAGGGTGGGAAATTTTCTCTGTGGGGTGTATAGATCACCTCTGAAGTACTGTTTTCTCTCTCTCTCTCTCTCTCTCTCTCTCTCTCTCTCTCTCTCTCTCTCTCTCTCTCTCTCTCTCTCTCTCTCTCTCTCTCTCTCTCTCTCTCTCTCTCTCTCGTTGCCATACTGGAAGGGTGTCATTATGACGAACGGCGTCTTTGGCAATCTCTCCTCCTCGCTCTCCGCAAAATAAAAAAAAAAAATTTGCCACGTCTGGCAAAAGTTGCCTCCGTCGTTTTTCAGGTCTTAGTGATCTTGTTTGATTACTACAGGCGTTAATCAGATTCCAGGGTCCTTCTCACGCGTGTCTATTAGTTTTTTTTCCCCCTCCTACTGAGCGTCGATGCATTCCGGGACAGTCCAGCCGCACAGGTATCGTCCACCGCTCCAGGGATGATGCATTTGCGAGATATCGACTCGAGAGTTTGTATCGAGTGCGTGCTGGAAGCGCGCATGACCTGCCGCCACCACACTCCCGCCACGCAACGTGCGGTTAATGTCACAAGTCGTGCGCTGCTAAACTTTCGCCCGAGCTAAGATCTCTAGAGCGACTTGACGCTTAGCTATTGCGAAATGCCTTTTAATAACAGCAGACTCTGGGGAACTGTTGATCTTGAGGCTGGCCGGCGCTGGGTGTGTTCAGGTCTGTCGTGGTTGTGTGTGTGTGTTTCGCCAGACCTCCAGCACGACACTGGATCGCACACGCACACACACACACACACACACACACACAACCCATTCCGCCTGGACCACTTGGGGGGCGTAACCCCCTCGTGAGACCACTGGATGTAAAAAGTATTGGAAGTTAATTAAAAAGAAAACTACTAGTTAGGTTTGTCTGGCCCGGGTGGGTGGCGGCGCGTTGATGGGCCGCGTGTGGTGAAAGCTGTACTGGTAAGATTAGTCTCAGATCCACCCACACTTATCCACCTTCCACCAGCACTTATCCACCTTCCACTCGCACTTGGCCACCCTGCACCCACACCTCCTCCTATAAACACCTATGCATCCTCCGTTCATTCATCCACGTTCCACTAACTTATCCACCCTCCGCCCACACAACCACCCTCCACCTCCCTGGCCGTTGATTGTGGAGGGTGGAGCCAATACCGGCACACCTCCGTCTGTCTGGAATTAGTAGACCGACTGGTGGGAAATATTTCCGCTCTTCCATGGAAAAAAAAAAAAAAGCAGGTTTTCTCCTCAGCGTCGGATTTCTGTACATTTTGTAAGGATAATTAATGTATTGGGTGATACTTCCTGTCGTAGTTTACTGTATCTATATCGGGTTTGTGAAGTAAGAGAGAACGTATTTTATTTTTGTTTAAACGAGAATAACGTTTACTTTGGTTCGTGGAAAGTTATGCATTTGATGCCTGTAGTGAGGCCGGGTTCGTAAGGCGTTCCTCGGGGCGATGTTGAAGGGAGGGCCCCGAGGCGTGCTTAGGGGCCATGTTGAAGCCAAGGTGATGAGGCGTGTCTGGCAGGCCATGTTGAAGCCAGGGTCATGTGGCGTGTCTGGCAGGCCATGTTGAAGCCAGGGTCATGTGGCGTGTCTGGCAGGCCATGTTGAAGCCAGGGTCATGTGGCGGGTCTGGTAGGCCATGTTGAAGCCAGGGTCATGAGGTATGAGGATGTTGACAGTGGCCTTCCTTTTCGCAAGGGTGAGTAAGGAACATGTCTGTCATGAGAAGACAGCCACATCCCCTCCTGTTTCCCTCACCACACACACACACGTCTCTCTTCCTGTCATCTTATCATTGTTGGGTTGTCAGCATTAGGGTGTTGGTGTATTAAACTTATTGGGGTCAAGTTGTCAGCATTGAGACATTAGCATTATGACCTCATGGGAGTCAAGTTGGCCTCAAGAGTATGTTTAGCAATGGGACCGTGTCTGTCAAGCCGTCAAGATGTTTGCATCATGACCTGATCAGTGTCAGGATGTTGGCCTGGTGACCTTATTTCAAGTTGTCAACAATAGTGTGTTAGCATTGTAACGTGACCAGTTTTTTTTTCAAGTTCTTGACAACAAAGTGATAGCAGCTCTACATGCCTTTTTTTTTTATTGATCGAGTCTTGAGGAGAGCTTGAAAGACGGGTAATGCTGCAAATGTGGCTTTAAATTGCTGCTCCGTTGAGGTAGTGAGAGAAAGGTGAAGGCTTTGGTTTCGGCACATTATACATGATGGTTAGAGAGTTGATGTGTGCCGATGAGGCCATTGTGCATTTGTTCCTGACGCTACGGTGCTAAGGCGAGAGAAGCAGTTGTGTATAGAAATGGTTAAGAGATTCCTTCGAAGGGGTTTGACAAGATCATGGGTTTGTTTATTGATTGGGGCTCAGGAGGTGATATTTTTCCCCTTGAGTTGAGGCAGATTGTGAGTGGTTCTCGAGATTACGGCCGTGAGGCTGGGATGGGAGAAGTTGAAGGATCTTCCAGACTGCACTTGGGAGGAGGAGGTGGTGACTCCCAGACGGTGTTGAGCACAGACGGTCTTTGTGTGTGTGTGTGTGTGTGTGTGTGTGTGTGTGTGTGTGTGTGTGTGGACAGTATGCCTGGAAGGGAACTGGTCATGGATTGTGTGGTGGTTAGGGAACGCTAAGCGGAAATGGTGTGCTTTTGGAAAGCGCTGCAGATGGTGTTTTTTGGAGGGTGTCACAGGTGGTCATTTGAAGGGTGTTTCGTGACTGTTGGTGTGTTTCGGAGGGTGTGAGATAAAAGATGGAGCGACTTCGAGGGGTTTTTAGAAAAGGATGGTAAGTTTTCGAAGGCGTTAGATACTGACAGTATGTTATAGTGGGGTTATAGCATGTGTTAAGTACTTAAAACAGCAGATCATATCGTAGCGTATGTCGCGGCGGCCCAGTGTTTAATTGCCTTTAATGATGAGTGTAATGCAGTGGTTGGTGGTGCAGCAGGGCTGTGTAAGTGTTAGGGAGTATTGGTGATGTGTGTAACATGTTGTGGTGTTATGTGTGGTATCTATGATATAGACAGTCTGATGTTTTTGGTACTGTTTTTTTGTGTGTTGATAGGGACTTCAGTAGGTCCTTCTGTGTAGTGTTGGCTCTCGGTGAAGCGTGTCAGGTAATGTGTTATCTTTATCATTGGCTAACCAAGAGGATATATTAATGCTGCTGGCAGAGCATCTTGGAGGAGTTGTAGTGTCGGGGGACTTTCCGTTGTCGTCGACGTGGCGAAATCTGTCGCAGGATGTTGTCGTTCTGGATCAATGCGTCGTCAGCATCAACAGGATCGAGAATTCTCGGAAGACAGGATCGCTCAGAACGCCCCAGTGCACACATCTATCGACGGTAGGTGGACCAGTGGTCTGATGTGGCGGTCTATCGACGGTAGGTGGACCAGTGGTCTGGTGTGGCAGTCTATCGACGGTAGGTGGACCAGTGGTCTGATGTGGCGGTCTATCGACGGTAGGTGGACCAGTGGTCTGGTGTGGCAGTCTATCGACGGTAGGTGGACCAGTGGTCTGGTGTGGCAGTCTATCGACGGTAGGTGGACCAGTGGTCTGGTGTGGCAGTCTATCGATGGTAGGTCGGCCATCATTACCCAAGGGTCGCACCTCCTTACTCAAGAGGGTTAATATCCCCCAGGTGACCCTGGACGGCCAGTGATGTTACGTAAGCCCGATGTAATGTGCGGATGGAGGCTTTGGTCACGATCCAGTTCCACTGGATTGACCTGCTCCCGTACCCCCACCAGTTATTTAGATTTCGGCACGCTCCTGCCTGGCTAATGTACCGTCATTGACTGTGGCCACACCAACAGGGGGAGGCGGGGCAGTGGTGTGTGTTTAGTACGTGTGGGAGTACCAGTGGAGGAGGAGGAGGAGGAGGAAGGCTGAGCAGGTAATGGCCCGTGGCGGCGGTGGCAGGGACACGTCCGGGCCCGGACACACACTCTGATTGCCATCATCATCATCATTCTCTCTCTCTCTCTCTCTCTCTCTCTCTCTCTCTCTCTCTCTCTCTCTCTCTCTCTCTCTCTCTCTCTCTCTCTCTCAGCCATTGCAAGCATCCACCTCGTCACCCTCCTGTGTATTTTGCGTTCGCCATCCTCCGTCTGCTTTTGCCTCCACCTTACTTACACTCCCCAGCCCCCTGCCCTGTGACCCCTCACACCCGCACGCCAACACAGGAACGCTTGCTCTGTGCACCTGGACGAAGACCTTGGCTGAATATTACTTTTTCCGTGTTTTGTTTTCGGACGTGCGTGTTGAGTCTCCCGCTGCCCTGTTATGAAGCTCTCTGTCTGATTTGTTTAAGTGCTGGTTACCATTTAGGGTGGGAACGGGCTTGGTTACCATTGAGGGTGGGGGTGAACTTGGTGGGGAGGGGGGATGTTATGTTACTGCTGAATTACGTAGTTACCTCGCAGGGGGCGACGTCAGCTTTTACTGATGAGCAGAACAAAGCAACATGTTTCTGCGAACTTTTCAAAGCGAGATATGACTATTTATGATTTTCTTCCCGACTTCCCATACTTTCCAGAACTGAATATTGCAATGTACTTGTGGTGAAAATCGATGGTACAAAACAGGATTATAGGAAGACCACACTAATTCACTCGAAAGTCAAAAATGATAGAAGGGTCTCGAGTTATTCAGACTTATTAGAAAGCTTTCGGGCAAGATATGTTCTTGAAAGGTCTGCTTCCTGGAAGGCCTACCACCTGGAAGACCGGCCTCCTGGAAGGCTTACCTCTTGGAAGACCCTACTTCCTGGAAGACCTGCCTCCTGGAAGGCTTACCTCTTGGAAGACCCTACCTCCTGGAAGACCTGCCTCCTGGAAGGCTTACCTCTTGGAAGACCTACCTCCTGGAAGGCCTGCTTCCTGAAAGGATTTTCTTCTGGAAGACCTACCTCCTGGAAGGCATGCCACTTCGAAGGCTTATCTTCTGAAAGGCCTGTCTCATCGAAGATCTGTCTCCTGGAAGGCTTTCCTCCAGGAAATCCTGTCTCATAGTTGGTGACGCCAGTGATATTTTTTCATATCCTCATCATAACAAAATGTGGCAGGGCTGATTAAGGCAGTCATAAGGCGTAGTAACAGTATTCTCTGGCCTCGAGGCTGTTACCTTCCCCCAGAAGGGAACATCAGTAAAATTATGGATCGTGTCGTCAATAGAAAGTGCAACTGTGTTGAGAATACCCGATTAGACTGGGTGGAGTGATTGCGTAGTCATGCAGGCTGCGGCTGCAAACAACGTAATCGATCATAATAGCACGAATGCAGCTCGCTGTTCCCGGACCAGGTTGTTGGTAGGTTGTGGTTGAGGAGGCCAGACCGGTGAGAGGGTTGCGTAAGGTGTGCCGGAAAGGGAGGATGCTACTCAGGTCGTGGTTGTTAGGCCCTCGTCGTTCGTTGTGGTCGTTCTGCTGTCCATGCCTACCGCAAGTCAGACGCACGACCCTTCACCACGACGGTATGATCCTTGAGCACGACGGTACGACCCTTAACCACGATGGTATGACCCTTAAGCACGACGGTATGATCCTTGAGCACGACAGAACGACCTTTGAGCACGATGATCTGATCCTTGAGCACGACAGGACGACCTTTGAGCACAACGGTTTGGTCCTTGAGCACGACGGTACGATCCTTGAGCACGATGTTACGGTCTTTGGGTACGACGGTACGACCATTGAGCACGACGGTACGGACCTTGGGCATGATGGCCTGGCCTTTACCCAGACCCAACCACCATAACCCAGTCACTCGAAGTGATCGGGTGCTGAGTGATCTCGTGTGCAGGAAAGGTCATTTCAGGTCAGCCAGTTAGCTGATCACTGTGCTGAAAAAAAAAAAGCCACGCGTTGAGTCATAAGGTCATCTGTATTATTTGACCGGTTGGTTGAGCACGAAAGGTCATGCGAGGTCATGCGGTCAGCACACAGGTGCGGCAGGATCAGGCAAGTCACGGATGTTATTCTTTGGACAAATGAGAAGAGAGGAAAAAAAGAAAAAGAAAATGGGGATCCGACGATCTCATCTTACGTTCAGATCCTCTCGTTGTCACCTGAGTATTGTTGTTTTTTGTTGTTTGTTGTGTCTGTAGGACGTGTGAGAATGACTCACGTTGAAAGAAAATGTTGTGTGGTGTTTACTGTTATGGTTAACGTTTGGTCCTTTTGTGTGTGTGTGTGTGTGTGTGTGTGTGTGTGTGTGTGTGTGTGTGTTAAGGGACGCTGGATTTGTTCAGCAAGCTAACTCACTTTTGTGCTTCGTTGTTTAAAAGCTTTTTTTTTTTTCAAAGAGATCTCTCGCTTGGTTTACAGACACCTTGCGTCTGTCGAGCCATTAGTTATGTGGTAGTATCTTCATGATCGTCTTTGACGGATGAGGGTCCGTAGTAATTATATAATCGAGCTGACTGGTATAACTTTACGTCCTCTCGCAGAGTTGGGCACCCGACAGACGCCCACCGATAGATAGTCTCGACTCACGTAGAGATGGGTGTGGCCGTCCGGTGGGTCTGGCTCAGGGCAGAGATTGGCAGTTGATAGATCTATTCATGTTGCACGTTGCGTGATTGGATGACTCATGGGTCTAGCATTAGCCGTTATATTAGAATCTCTTATGTCTGTATTGTGATTGTATGTCTGTCTATTCTTCGTATGTTGTATGTGTGTTTGTGTGTGTGTGTGTGTGTGTGTGTGTGTGAATAGTAGTGTAATATTGCATCAGAGTATTACACTCATGGTGTCCTGTCTTGTTGAGTTTATATATGTATGTTATACTTCTGAAACTGAACAGCTGGGTTGACTTTGAGCCGGCTGCCCCGTCAGGAACTCGAACCAAAACCCATAGGTTTTTTTTGGGTTGTTGCGATCACCACTGCACCACGGTGACTTATGCGTATGTTTGGGTACACGTCAAGAAGGACCATTACATACGTCGAAGTGAGAGAGACTAATGTGCTACTTTGTAGAAGAAAAGAAGTTTGAATTAGAATAGTTATGGCCTCCATTATTTTGCCTCACATTTGCACACTCGTCGTGAATGGAGGTTACGTGTTTGTATAAGCCTGTGGTAGCCTCGTAAATAGGTTGTGGTTCCGTGCTTGTGTTGAGGCGCGTCCGTGACGGGTGGTTTGGGTGGTTGTAGGTGGGGCGCATCCCCTGTTTGTGTGAGGGGTAAGTTTGCGGTGGTGAGGAAGTGGGGCAGGGGGAGTAAGGAGGCTGCTGCAGTGGGCTGTGAGGCGGCATAAGGCGAGAGTCTGTTAATGTGGCGCGCAACACCTGCCGCTTGGTGACTGCTCGCCTCACCTCATTCTGCCTCCTCTTTTCTTTTTATGGCTTTGCGGCGCGTTGTGACAAGTGACGCACCTGCGCTGTATCGTGACAAGTGAAGCCGGGGATGATGTCGTTTAAGAAACAACCAAGTATTGTAGATTCGTGACTAATAAGCCACGAATGAAAAGAAGAAAAGTACTTTGAAGTTTCGCCTCTTCGAATCCACGAATAAAAGACGGTACTTAAAGTTCGTGTCTGGGAGACCACGAATGAAAGAAACGCTAGTAGAGTACTTAAATTTCGTGTCCTAGAAACATCAGATTAAACAAAAGGGGACATCTGTCTGGCAGTCACCATACCAGGAACGTATGGAGACATTCAGGCCTCCAACAAAATACTATCTCCACTTTTTCGCATCAATCTTTGTAACCACTTTCCCATCCGCCTCCCTCGCCGTCGCCCCCAACCCTCCCCCTTTCCCATTTGCCCTGCTTTTCTCCTCACACTGTCACCAACATGAATGTTTCTGGACGTCGAAGTTTGGCAGTACCACGCACTCTGACCGGTCCGACATCAACTGCATGTAGTCCCTGTGGCCTCGTGATATTATTTTATTTCTTTTTTTCCTTGACGAACGTAGAGGATGAGATGGTTGTGTATTGGTTAGAGGCCCCTCATCCCCCCCCCCCAGCGCACACACACACACACACACACACACACACACACACACACACATACACACACCACAGATGCACCATACATGCATGGCCCAGACCCAGATATTGGTCGGTGAGCCAGGGGTATGGAAGAGGGGAGTTGACGAGCCACTCAGATGTAGTCATGTAGAAATATAGTGGGAAAAAATAAGAGAAACTTTGTTGAGTGATTCTCTCTCTCTCTCTCTCTCTCTCTCTCTCTCTCTCTCTCTCTCTCTCTCTCTCTCTCTCTCTCTCTCTCTCTCTCTCTCTCTCTCTCTCATTTGTAAGCAGGATTTCTCTCTCACGCAGACCAGTTGTACTACATATGTAACAGTGAAGGATGATGAGTTGCAGGTAGACGAGGCGTACTGTGTGTGTGAGTCGATTGTGTATATACACAACCAGATGAAAGCACGATTGAACACAAGGTTTGCGTTTGTATGATAATGTGTATGTATACACGGGTGGAGGCTCCCTGATTTACAGTCCTGTTTTCGTAAAGCCATCGTTGATAACGTGGTTTATTGAGGGTGATGTCGATGATGGTAATTCAGATGCAGACAGCAGGGGAAGCAGTAGTAGTAGTAGTAGCAGTAGAGAGAGTGCAACATTCTCGAGGATATTGCTGGAGACTCTTGGCAGGATGTGAGAAGTGGGATCGGTGATAATGGTGGGGGTGTTGGCCACGTCCTGCTTGGGGGGGGGGGGGAGTGTTTTGTTTTCGTCTGATGAACGAGACGTAAGCATTGTTAGATCGTCGTGATCCGCGATCTGGTTGGTTCCCTCCCTGTTAAGGGTGGGGTTTTGGGGTGGGGGACTTGTCAGGGGACTGTTGGTTAGGGTTGGGGACTGGTTTTATCACGGCTCATGGACTCCCGCTGGTGACGGGGCTGGTATTGGCAAGGGACGGAGGGGCTGGGAGCTGGTGGTGACAGGGGCCTGTAATGGCAAGGGGGCTGAGGGATGGCTGGCGGTCGGGCTGGAAGAAGTGGAGGGGGCTTGACGCGTCTGTGGTTCCCGGGTGGACATCTGGATGGCTGACACACCTCCCTCCTCCCCCATCCCAGCAGCTGATGCTGCTGTTCCTACTCATGGCTGCTAGTTAGGTCCCTCATCCAGCTGACGGACCGGGAGTTGGTAGGCGATGGCTATCCAGCACGGAGGTGTGGTATCTCTTGACTGGAGTCCTCTGACCTGTGGCGTCGCCTTGACCAGGATGGAGGGGGCGTTGCCCAGGTCAGTGTGCTCACGATTGACCTCTTGGTGTAAACTTGTCGAGGACGTGCGAATGGCCTCTCCTCGTGTGTACTTTTCTTCGTTGTCTCGTGTTACTGTTTTAGCTTTATTACCCTTCGGTATTTTGGCGTGACCTGTGACCCCTAAGGGTCAGGTTCACAGGTCACGCGATGATGCCCAAGGGTTCGTACCGTCGTGCTCAAGGGTTTAACGCTCCACGTTCATAACAACTTCAGCAGAAAGATGTTTATACATCACAACTGACATGGTTGACTGTGAGCCGTGGAGTATGTGTGGGTGTAGGGTTTAGTATGCTTGCACGTTGTTACGTAATAGGTCAGGTTTTGCCTCAGGCATCATTTATTCAACCGAAACCTGAATTCAGAGGAGACTCATCTTGATCAGCTGCGAGTAGCAACAGTATAGAGAATCAGAGTTTATTAACTCCCACTCCCGCTGGTGCCGGAGTTCATGTGAAGTGTAGTTGGCAAAGATGGTCCAGTGAAATCCTTACACGATAATTTGTTGTACTATTCTGTCGACGGAAGCCCAAGTTCTCTTGATTGTGTGATTGTGGTCATCGCAGAAGACCCGCTTGTGAGAAGTTATGTAACAGTGACTGACTTTGTTACAGACCGAAGCTTCTAATGAAGTCGGTGACCAGAACTCCCAGATGGCTTCCTTAACACCCATCGAGGACGACCTAAAACTTACTTTGATAATGATAGCGCGACCTTTGACCTTTCACCATTGTTTTAAGGGTCGTACAGTCTTGCTGAAGGATTGTACCGTCGTGCTCATGGGTCGTATCGTCTTACTAAGGGTCGTACAGTCGTGTTGAAGGGGTTACAATAATACTTTCTTTATTAAAGGTCACTATGTTATCTTCCATAAAGTATTTTGAGCATAGAAGCAACGATGAACTGCTCATCCCGGGGAAGAACAGTCAAGATAGACATTATGGCAGCGTGGGTCGGGTAATGAGATAGACTGAGGTTGATAACGGAGCTTTAGCTGGTTGAAGTTTGATAATGAAGCTTTAACTGGGTAATGAGACGGTGCAAGATTAACTGAGGAGGTATGACTAAAGTTGTCGGTTAAGGGCATCGGTAAGGTAAGGTTAGCGGTATTGTGTCCTGCCTGGCATCATAGCATTGTCTGGTCTCTCTCTCTCTCTCTCTCTCTCTCTCTCTCTCTCTCTCTCTCTCTCTCTCTCTCTCTCTCTCTCTCTCTCTCTCTCTCTCTCTCAGTCTGTTTACTCCCACAGTCACGCTCGCGTCGGAAACAGCTCGCGAAAGATTTGAATAACACATCACGTTTAGAGAAGTGTTCCTTGCTGTGTTTTTCACGTATGTGAAGGAATTCATGTTGTGCCGGGGTGATTATTATGGCCGGTCGCTCTTACCCGTTTTAGTAATCATGACTTCCTTGGCACGACGGTGCCGTTCCTGGGCACGACGGTACGACCCTTGAGGACTAACGGTACAACCCGTGAGCACAAGGAGGTTATATTTAAGCAAGCGTATTGCCCTCTCTTCCGCTTTGGTAGTGCGCGCAACACTTCATATGAATGAACAATATCAGTTAGGGAAGTCCCATCCTGTTCCTTGTGTGTGTGTGTGTGTGTGTGTAGGTCATGTCCCGCTTTCTTGTGATTTAGATATACAAGAACAGGTGGAGCAGCCGTGGTCACCACCAGAAGCCACACACACGCAGCAGCAGTCCTCCGCGTCGCGGGTGCCTCTCGTTTAAGCAACTCATAAATCCCTGCAACGCTCCTGTTGTTCTTTCAGGTCTGCCCTGGTGTGTGG